>NC_048577.1:36262466-36434966 GCF_013265735.2 Oncorhynchus mykiss | reverse complement strand
ACCTGGATTTCTGCATAATTTGGTCATAACATTTGATCACAACAGGTCACAACAGTAAACAAACACAGTCTGCTGAAACTAATAACACACAAACAATTATACGTTTTCATGTCTTTATTGAACACACCGTGTAAACATTCACAGTGCAGGATGGAAAAAGTATGTGAACCCTTGGATTTAATAACTGGTTGACCCTCCTTTGGCAGCAATAACCTCAACCAAATGTGTTCTGTAGTTGCGGATCAGACCTGCACAACGGTCAGGAGGTATTTTGGACCATTCCTCTTTACAAAACTATTTCAGTTCAGCAATATTCTTGGGATTTCTGGTGTGAACCTACTATCTTGAGGTCATGCCACAGCATCTCAATCGGATTGAGGTCAGTACTGGGCCACTCCAGAAGGTGTATTTTCTTCTGTTAAAGCCATTCTGTGGTGATTTACTTCAGTGTTTTGGGTCGTTATCCTGTTGCATCACCCAACTTCCGTTGAGCTTCGATTGGCGGACAGATAGCCTAACATTCTCCTGCAAAATGTCTTGATAAACTTGGGAATTCATTTTTTCGTTGATGATAGCAAGCTGTTCAGGCCCTGAGGCAGCAAAGCAGCCCCAAACCATGATGCTCCCTCCACCATACTTTACAGTTGGGATGAGGTTTTGATGTTGGTGTGCTGTGCCTTTTTTTCTCAACATATAGTGTTGTGTGTTCCTTCCAAACAACTCAACTGTAGTTTCATCTGTAGTTTCATCCACAGAATACTTTGCCAGTAGTGCTGTGGAACATCCAGGTGCACTTTTGCAAACTTCAGAAGTGCAGCATTGTTTATTTTGGACAGCAGTGGCTTCTTCCGCTGTGTCCTGCCATGAACACCATTCTTGTTTAGTGTTTTATATATCGTAGACTCGTAAACAGAGATGTTAGTATGTTCCAGAGATTTCTTTACCTGACACTCTAGGATTCGTCTTAACCTCATTGAGCATTCTACGCTTTGCTCTTGCAGTCATCTTTGCAGGACGGCCACTCCTATGGAGAGTAGCGACAGTGCTGAACTTTCTCCATTTATAGACAATTTGTCTTACCGTGGACTGATGAACATCAAGACTTTTAGAGATACTTTTGTAACCCTTTCCAGCTTTATGCAATTCTTAATCTTAGGTCTTCTGAGATCTCTTTTGTCCGAGGCGTGGCTGTTTTTGACTCTCTCTTTCTCTACCGCACCTCCTGCTGTCTCTAACTCTGAATGCTCGGCTATGAAAAGCCAACTGATATTTACTCCCGAGGTGCTGACCTGTTGCACCCTCTACAACCACTGTGATTGTTATAATTTGACCCTGCTGGTCATCTATGAACATTTGAACATCTTGGCCATGTTCTGTTATAATCTCCACCCGGCACAGCCAGAAGAGGACTGGCCACCCCTCAGAGCCTGGTTCCTCTCTAGGTTGCTTCCTAGGTTCCTGCCTTTCTAGGGAGTTTTTCCTAGCCACCGTGCTTCTACACCTGCATTGCTTGCTGTTTGGGGTTTTAGACTGGGTTTCTGTAAAGCACTTTGTGACATCGGCTGATGTAAAAAGGGCTTAATAAATACATTTGATTGATTGATTGATCCACGGTATAGCGCGATTGGAATTTAAAGGCAATGTACCCGCTGCATATGTCAGCTTAATCGGAAATAACCCTTCCATTTCAATCACACTATACTGCGGATCTTCTACGATGCGGATTGAATCGACCCCTTAGTGTATGTATAAGAAAGGACGAAGGTGGAACAGCGGAACAGTCCTGTGTTTGTGTTCGACTGACTCTTGACCGATGGCTAATTAACTGAGCAGTGGGGTAGTGTAGTGGGCAGATGGGTGAGGATGGGTACTGGGGTAGGTGTGACATCATACTGCCAGTAGCTATAATTACTTCCTGTATGTGTGGTCAGTGGAGAAGCTGCTTCCTCATAGTACCAATCTGTTGACTCAGTTAACCATTGGTGGGGTCAAAGGTCTCTTCTGATGTTTGCTGGTTACTCATCGAATCCCAGTGAATGGTGTCTGATATCATCATATATTCTACTGTGACACTGGGATGAGTGTGAGTGGATCTGACAGAGGTGTGACATGGTAGAGCTCCCGAGTGGCGCAGCTGTCTAAGGCACTGCATCTCAGTGCAAGAGGCGTCACAACAGTCCCTGGTTTGAATCCAGGCTGTATCACATCCGGCTGTGATTGGGAGTCCCATAGGGTGGCCAGGTTGGGCCGGTGTAGGCCGTCATTGTAAATAATAATTTGTTCCTAACTGACTGGCCTAGTTAAAAAAAAAAAAATATATATATATATATATATATATATAGCTGTGTAGCTACTGTACTGTGTATGACTGTTAGATGTTAGAGAAGCTAGTGAGAAAAGGGCTGAGGTTCCTATAGGTAGGTGTGTTAAGGTTTAAGAAGAGGTACATGGAGACAGTATGGGGATGCTGGTGTTTGTTTTATTTATTAGTATCCCCATTACCCGGCACCAATGGCGACAGCGAGTCTTACTGGGGTCCGACACATAACGTAAAATACATTACAGACAAAATACTTTACAATGTATGTACATTTAAAAACATGAAACATTAATGGCATAAAACACATCCAAGATGTGGTTTCCATGTGGTTGATACCATTCCATTGACTCCATTCCAGCCATTATTATGAGCCATCCTCCCCTCAGCAGCCTCCACTGAAATACATGTCAGTACATACACACAACATGTAGGTCACATGGGGGAGAGGCGTTGTGCCGTGAGGTGTTGTTTTATTTGATTTTTTAAACCAGGTTTGCTGTTCACTTGCACTATTTAAGATGGAAGGGAGTTCCATGCACTCATGGTTCTAAATAATACTGTACGTTTCCTTCAATTAGTTCTGGACCTGGGGACTGTGAAAAGAACCCTGGTGGAATTTCTGGTGGGGTAAGTGTGTCACACCTGCTCCCGCTCCCCCTCTCTGGCATTGGACTCACCTGGACTCCTTCACGTGGTTGATTACCCCCTGTTCCTCGGTGGTGCTCCCTGTGTCCGCATTAATTGTTATGTGTTCCTGTCCAGACGCTGTTCCTGTTCCTGTTCCGTTTCATGTCCGTCAGCTATTAAACCTTCACTCCCTGTACCTGCTTCTCATCTCCTGCGTCGATCCTTACAGAATGCGGACACCATTACAAGAAGCACCAGAGAGTTTTTTAGGGTTTTGTTTTGTTGGTGACGTCGGACCCGGGGGCCGCCGCCGATGGACCCGGGGGCCGCCGCCGATGGACCCGGGCGTGCCCTAGCTGGCTCAGCAGGTTCCCATCTCACTTCATGCTTCAGTCAGCTCGTTGGGCTCACATTGCCTCAGCCAGCCCATTGTTATTCTTTTTTTTTTTTGTGACGTTGGGCTTGGATTCTGCCTGCCGATGGAACTGGGGGTGCCTAAGCTGGCTCGTCGGGCTGTCACGCCCTAGCTAGCTCTTGAGATTTCCTTGCCTTGGTTGGCTGGGCAGGTTCCCATATCATGTCATGCTTCAGCCGGCCCATCGGGCTTTCGCGCATCAGCTGGATCGTCAGGCTCCCACGCCTCAGCCGGCTCGCAAGGCTCACCCAGGTGCGACGCCGGATGGCGCCCCTGGGGGTGGGTGGGTGGGGTACTGTCACGCCTTCTCCCTATCCCCCTCTCAGGCGCTCGAGGGCGCCATGCTACCCTTTTTTTACACGTACCTGTCACCATCATTACGCGCAGCAGCGCTCATTGGACTCACCTGGACTCCTTCACGTGGTTGATTACCCCCTGTATATCTGTCTGTTCCTTGGTGGTGTTCATGTGTCCGCATCAATTGTTATGTGTTCCTGTCCTGACACTGTTCCTGTTCCGTGTACCTGCTTCTCATCTCCTGCGTCAATCCTTACAAAGTGTGTGTGTCAGTGCAGGGTGTAAGTTGACTATGCAAACAATTTGGAATTTCCAACAGCGCTCTGGCTGTAGGGATGCTCTGACCCCCTATTTCGTTTTGTTTACCCAAAGCTACAACCTGCTATCTTCGATCCACATGCAGCCCGCATGTGCTGTACGTCTCTTCCTTCAAACACGATGATCATCGATGTCTCTTTGTGTTTCACTTGTTTTCAGTTCATAAGCTCATAATACCAGCAGCATTCTGTTCAAGTAGGGAGAGAGATGTTCTTTATTTCTCTATTATATTTTGTTATCTGCCACCAAAAGAATTTCATTACTTTTCGGTCTGTGCTGGGTTTCCAAACCACGTCAGCACCACCAGGCTTTTGATTTAAACCTTTGATGTTTTTGTTCTTGACAGAAGTGTTGCCGCGTTGCTAATGCCTCTTAATAGAAAAATAATCGCAGTGCACAAAGGGAAGGATTACTTTTCCCTTTATTGTGTCATTTCCTTTAGCACTTAGCGCGACCTAAAGGTCCAACCATTTCATTTGTCTGGGCTCTCCCAGGGCCTGACACGGAGAGGAAGGGTGATACCACGGGAGAATTGAATAGAGTGAGTCCTGCTGCCTTAAGAGTTCAGGCAGACACAGAGCTGTGATAGCAGAGGGCGAATGAGGCTTTGCAACTATGTGCTCTTAATCAGAAATGGACAGAGCAGAGATGAAGGGGTTAAAGAGAGAGAGGGGGTACAGGGATGGAAGTGTGGATTAGAGAGAGAGAGAATAGTAGCAGATGGGATATTGATCTGCTTGTGTGAGAGAGAGATTTTAATGAGTTGTGTTTGACAGTGTTATGTTGGATGGGTGGTTAGTCACTCCTCAGTCGTGAGTGCGTGCCTGGTTTCACACGTAAGTGTACTTTTAATTCCATAAAAGTTGCCATGCACATACGCAAACACTATTCCCGGTCGGTGTAGCTCATGAGTGTCTGTGTGAGGCCGGGCATCCTAATTGTACTGTATATCAATCACTTGTAAATCTATGTGCGTCTGAGTTAAATTATGGCCCAATGACGACAGTGAGAGAGACAAGGACGGACCGCCCCTTTATGGGACCTAAGTGCTGCCTCCACCTCTATCTCTGGGATCTGCCACACGATGGGCTAATGAGATGGGCTAATGTAATGAAGAAGTACCTATACCTGGGGGACAGGACAGGACACCCCCTAGGGGATTCTAACATTTGGGAGTGTCTGTCATTGTGTTGTGTTGACATTGCAGGTGCCGGGTGGATATAGCGTCTCCCTTTAGAGATGGCTGGTATGACGTAGTAGAGCTCTGCAGCAGCATTAGCTAGAGAGAGCCTCTCTCTCTGCTACGCAGGGCCCCCTGGGGGGTCCTCAGATCTAGTTTACACTGTTCTACTGCTGTCTTTTAATAGGCTGGCCCGTTAGCTGACCTATCTACGAGGACCACCTCTGGAGAGCAGACCCACATCAGCCAGACCTGCACCCCACTCAGCAATGCAAGGGGCGCTAACCCTCACACTCTCTCTTGTTCTATACACACACATGCATGCACACACATACGCACGCACGCACACACACACACACACACACACACACACACACACACACACACACACACACACACACACACACACACACACACACACACACACACACACACACACACACACACACACACACACACACACACACACACACACACACACACACACACACACACACACACACACAGTACCAGTGAAAAGTTTGGACACACCAACTCATTTGGGGCGGCAGGGTAGCCTAGTGGTTAGAGCGTTGGACTAGTAACCAAAAGGTTGCAAGTTCGAATCCCCAAGCTGACAAGGTACAAATCTGTAGTTCTGCCCCTGAACAGGCAGTTAACCCACTGTTCCTAGGCCGTCATTGAAAATAAGAATTTGTTCTTAACTGACTTGCCTAGTTAAATAAAAAAAATAAATTCAAGGGTTTTTCTTTATTTGTACTCTTTTCTACATTGTAGAATAATAGTGAAGACATCAAAACTATGAAATAACACATATGGAATCATGTTGTTACCAAAAATGTTAAACAAATCAAAATATATTTTAGATTCTTCAAAGTAGACATCCTTTGCCTTGATGACAGCTTTGCACACTCTTGGCATTCTTTCAACCAGTTCACCTGAAATGCTTTTCCAACAGTCTTGAAGGAGATCCCACTTATGCTGAGCACTTGTTGGCTGCTTTTCCTTCACTCTGTAGTCCAACTCTTCCCTAATCATCTAAATTGGGTTGAGGTCGGGTCATCTGATGCAGCACTCCATCACTCTCCTTCTTGGTAAAATAGCCCTTACACAGCCTGGAGGTGTGTTGGGTTATTGTCCTGTTGAAAAACAAATGACAGTCTCACTAAGCACAAACCAGATGGGATGGTGTATCGCTGCAGAATGCTGTGGTTGCCATGCTGGTTAAGTGTGCTTTGAATTCTAAATAAATCACAGACAGTGTCACCAGCAAAGCACCCCCACACCATCACACCTCCTCCTACATGCTTCACGGTCGGAACAACACATGCGGAGATCATCCGTTCACCTACTCTCTGTCTCACAAAGACACAGCGGTTGGAACCAAAAATCTCATATTTGGACTCATCAGACCAAAGGACAGATTTCCACTGATCGAATGTCCATTGCTCGTGTTTCTTGGCCCAAGCAAGTCTCTTCTTCTTATTGGTGTCCTTTAGTAGTGGTTTCTTTGCAGCAATTCAACCATGAAGGCCTGATTCACTTTGTCTCCTCTGAACAGTTAATGTTGAGATGTTTCTGTTACTTGAACTCTATGAAGCATTTATTTGGGCTGCAATTTCTGAGGCTGGTAACTCTAATGAACTTGTCCTTTGCAGCAGAGGTAACTCTGGGTCTTCCTTTCCTTTGGCGGTCCTAATGAGAGCCAGTTTCAACATAGCGCTTGATGGTTTGTGCGACTGCAAATCTAATTTTTTCCGCAATGACTGACCTTTTTGTCTTAAAGTAATGATGGACTGTCATTTCTCTTTGCTCATTTGAGCTGTTCTTGCCATAATATGGACTTGGTCTTTTGCCAAATAGGGCTATCTTCTGTTTACCACCCCTACCTTGTCACAACACAACTGATTGGCTCAAACACATTAAGAAGGAAAGAAATTCCACAAATTAAATGTTTAACAAGACATACCTAATTGAAATGCATTCCAGGTGACTACCTCATGAAGCTGGTTGAGAGAATGCCAAGAGTGTGCAAAGCTGTCATCAAGGCAAAGGGTGGGTACTTTGAAGAATCTCACATGTGAAATATATGTTGATTTGTTTAACACTTTTTTGGTTACTACATGATTCCATATGTGTTATTTCATATGTAGAAAATAGTACAAATAAAGAAAAACCCTTGAATAAGTAGGTGTGTCCAAACGTTTGACTGGTACTATACATGCATGGACATGCACACACACAAGGAAACACACACAATGTCAACCATTGAACCATGTCATATGAATCCGTCATTGTCACACATTATTGAATGCAGGAGTGAAGAGCAGAGAAGGGTTGTTGTGTCCGGAGCAGGTTTGACTTGGTCCTACCAGCTCAGTTTAGTCTTCCATACCCCTATGCTACTGATTAAAATACCATCGCTGGGTCGACTCACACAGCCCATTAGTGCCAACGGTTTTATATATAGGAGAACGAAAGAAGGAGAAAGAGAAACATCCAAGGGGGAGTTGTGAAAGTCCCATAAATCAAAGTAGGTTCAAAACTATCTATTTTTCCGCTCACCATCACTACAGTTCTACGCACACGCACACGCACACGCACACGCACACGCACACGCACACGCACACGCACACGCACACGCACACGCACACGCACACGCACACGCACGCACACGCACACACACACGCACACACACACACACACACACACACACACACACACACACACACACACACACACACACACACACACACACACACACACACACACACACACACAGCAGCTGAGGGGAGGATGGCTTATAATAATGGCTGGAATGGAGTCAATATGTAACCCACCATCTGTTAAAATAAGGTCTCCTTTTGATTTAACCTTAGTGTAACCAGGTGAGTCAAGCACCTTCTTATTGATAATGACGGCCTGGCTCTCTTGAAGCTTGGGAGCTGTAATATTTCCCCTGTGCTTGTAGGCTCAGTGGGGGACAGGGAGTCCCGTGGGGAGATACATAACGGCTGCAGCCCCACCTGTGGAGATGAGTGGCCCTGTGACAGCTCATCAACAGCCCACGTCTGGGGCCCAAATGGCAGCCTATTCTAATATAGTGGACTACCTTTGACCAGGGCCTGCCCCCGGTGCGCTATATATGGAATAGGGTGCCATTTGGGATGCATTCCTGCTCTTACAGAGCTGCTGAGAGGGCAGAAACACTGGGACTGATACTTAAGGATACTGAACAATGGCTGCAACTGAGGAGAGTGGGAGTGGGGGGGGTAAAGTATAGCAGGAGTAATCTCACATGCTGTGCCCCTGTATAAAAGCGTCCATGTGAAAGTCACAGACGATCTTATGTAACGACAGAAGTGGGGCGATTGAAAGACTGGAAAATTACAAGTGGCTGTGTGTTATGTCATCTGGCCTGTCCCACCGTCATCCGCCCTGCTGCCACCGTCACCCAGCCGGATGTGTGTGTGTGTGTGTGTGTGTGTGTACGAGAAATGCCAGCTGTGTGTCTGTGTGTTGACCCGTAAACACGGCGCATATTATTTTTGGAAATGGCATGTGTGCATAATCACTGTGCATTGATGCCTGTCACAGTAGCTGTTACTCACCCTGACTCCTCTATGCGTTTATAGCTGTATATACTCACCTTCTCTATAATTGAGGGTGACCTTTTCCTGGAAGCAACTTGACGCCATTCATTGGTCCATTACACGAAGTCCTGAATCACTCTAGCAGCCCTAGTAGTCTGCAGGTAGTCGTGGCGGTAAAGAGGTTTAGGGTTAAACATTATCGTCTCTTCATTAACATGGGGAGGCCAGTTGTGATGTTAAGAGCTGAGTCACTCATCACACACACACTCTCTGAGGGTCCATACACACACACATACTGTATAAATCATTTTGTTATACCACAGTGACCTTAATTATCCAGCAACACCCTTTCAGCTCTAGGGCAAAAACACATACTCTTGCTCTGTCCCCCCTGTCTCTCGCTCTCTCTCTCTCTCTCTCTCTCTCTCTCTCTCTCGTTCACTCTCTCTCTCTCTCGTTCACGCTCTCTCTCTCTCGCTCTCCCTCTACCTTTTTGAGCTCCCTTGACATTTGTTATTTTAATTTATCTTGCTCCGTCTGCCTCTCTGTTCTTCTCTCTCTCCTCTCTCTTCCTTTAAAGAACAACGGCATCTCAGAGCTCACAACCAGAGCCCCAGGAAGATCAGTCCTCGACATATCTGGATTGGTAGTACGTATAAGACCAAGACACATCCCAGTATAGTAGCTGGGACATGGGCCTGGCTAGCATCTGGTCTGCTGTGCTCTGTCTTACCCACTCTTCCACCACCACCTCAGGCAGGTGAGGGGGTTGGTTTTATCCAGCAGAGGTATCAGGTGTCAGACAGGCTGACCAGCAGCAGCAGCCACAGCAACAACCAGGGCCCCTCGCCATGTCAGTGGAGAGAGATGGAGACGTAGGGGGTCACACAGTGAGGGGGCCCTGCTGGGATGTCTTCCACTGAGGGAGTGGAGAGACGGCATTCAAGCTGAGCGCCATGATGAGATTACAGAACCCGGTGGGCACAGCCCGGGGATGTGGGGGAAGGGAAGAGTGATGGGCGAGAGAGAAAGAGGAAAACGATAGGAGAGGGAGGGGGAGGTTGAGAGAGAAGGTTGTAAAGAAACAGAGGAGGGGGATTGAGGACATTGTCATGTCACTGTCAAGGAATGAAGAATGATATGTGGGGTGAACAGGATAAAGGGAGGAGAGGATGAAGTGGAATGGGAAGTGGGGGATGAGAGGGAGAGAGTGGGAGTGAGAGAGGGGAAGTGAGGAGAAATACAGAACCTTCATGAGGAGATTAGGATGTGTTGTGTGGCCCACCAAGCCTGTGCTTTGGCAACAGTGACCTGCTTGCTCTGACGCACAGCTCCCAGACCCAGGAGGTTTTCCAAATGGAACCCTATTCCCTCGATAGTGCACTACTTTTGACCAGAGTTTTGACCGGGACACATGGGTCTCTGGTCAAACGTAGTGCTCTACTGTATGTAGGGAATAGGGTGCGATTTGGGATGCAGACTCTGTTTGCCCTGGTTAACTAGAGGAATGAGATTCACTAGGTCAAACACAAACACATCCAGAGAGCAACTTCACGGAAAATAGAGAAGTGCTAGTGATGTTGTGTGAGACCATAAACAGAGAGGAGCAAAGGTTCAGGCTATGGCCAAGGTTGGCTGGTCTAGATCTAGAGAGAACCCGCTGGTTACAAACGGGTTAAATCAACATTGTTTCAACTTCATTTGTCAACGTATTGTGTGACCTGTTGTCTACGTGGAAAATAAATTAGATTTGAAAAAAAAAAGTCATCAGCGTAAACTGTTGTTTTGAAGGTCAAATTTCAACCACAGATTTATGTGATCATGGTAACCAATATTCAACACAGACAAACCTTGTATAAAATATGTTTAATTTTCACCTTTGAAATAACGTCGTTTTCGATGTACACTGCTCAAAAAAATAAAGGGAACACTAAAATAACACATCCTAGATCTGAATGAATGAAATATTCTTATTAAATACTTTTTTCTTTACATAGTTGAATGTGCTGACAACAAAATCACCCAAAAATTATCAATGGAAATCAAATGTATCAACCCATGGAGGTCTGGATTTGGAGTCACACTCCAAATTAAAGTGGAAAACCACACTACAGGCTGATCCAACTTTGATGTAATATCCTTAAAACAAGTCAAAATGAGGCTCAGTAGTGTGTGTGGCCTCCACGTGCCTGTATGACCTCCCTACAACGCCTGGGCATGCTCCTGATGAGGTGGCGGATGGTCTCCTGAGGGATCTCCTCCCAGACCTGGACTAAAGCATCCTCCAACTCCTGGACAGTCTGTGGTGCAACGTGGCGTTGGTGGATGGAGCGAGACATGATGTCCCAGATGTGCTCAATTAGATTCAGGTCTGGGGAACGGGCGGGCCAGTCCATAGCATCAATGCCTTCCTCTTGCAGGAACTGCTGACACACTCCAGCCACATGAGGTCTAGCATTGTCTTGCATTAGGAGGAATGCAGGGCCAACCGCACCAGCATATGGTCTCACAAGGGGTCTGAGGATCTCATCTCGGTACCTAATGGCAGTCAGGCTACCTCTGGCGAGCACATGGAGGGCTGTGCGGCCCCCCAAAGAAATGCCACCCCACACCATGACTGACCCACCTCCAAACCGGTCATGCTGGAGGATGTTGCAGGCAGCAGAACGTTCTCCACGGCGTCTCCAGACTCTGTCACGTCTGTCATGTGCTCAGTGTGAACCTGCTTTCATCTGTGAAGAGCACAGGGCGCCAGTGGCGAATTTGCCAATCTTGATGTTCTCTGGCAAATGCCAAACGTCCTGCACGGTGTTGGGCTGTATGCACAACCCCCACCTGTGGATGTCGGGCCCTCATACCACCCTCATGGTGTCAATTTCTGACCGTTTGAGCAGACACATGCACACTTGTGGCCTGCTGGAGGTCATTTTACAGGGCTCTGGCAGTGCTCCTCCTGCTCCTCCACCTGAGCCACTTGTGTGGGTTGTAGACTCCGTCTCATGCTACCACTAGAGTGAAAGCACCGCCAGCATTCAAAAGTGACCAAAACATCAGCCAGGAAGCATAGGAACTGAGAAGTGGTCTGTGGTCACCCCCTATAGAACCACTCCTTTATTGGGGGTGTCTTGCTAATTGCCTATAATTTCCACCTGTTGTCTATTCCATTTGCACAACAGCATGTGAAATGTATTGTCAATCAGTGTTGCTTCCTAAGTGGACAGTTTGATTTCACAGAAGTGTGATTGACTTGGAGTTACATTGTGTTGTTTAAGTGTTCCCTTTATTTTTTTGAGCAGTGTATTATCCACTCTAAGAAAAGTAGTCTGGGCAGCACCTCCTACTGGAGAGCACCTTAGAGGCCCTATATACTGCACATAGACTTGAAATCACTGGCCACTTTAACAAAGGAACACTAGTCACTTTAATAATGTTTACATATTTTGCATTACTCATCTCATATGTATATACTGTATTCTATTCTATCTCAGTCTATGCCGCTCCGACATTGCTCGTCCAAATATTTATATATTCTTAATTCCATTTTTACTTTAGATTGGTGTGTATTGTTGTGAAATTGTTAGATATTACTTGTAAGATATTGCTGCTCTGTTGGAGCTGGAAACACAAGCGTTTCACTACACCCGCAATAACAGCTGCTAAACACTTGTACAGTGGGGAGAACAAGTATTTGATACACTGCCGATTTTGCAGGTTTTCCTACTTACAAACCATGTAGAGGTCTGTAATTGTTATCATAGGTACATTTTTATCCTAGGCCACATTTTGAGGTTACTGTAACAATACATGTCTTATGTAATCATAGAACGCGTGCATGTTCAGGTTAGCAGGTCTGTGGAAATGTTCACAACTATAACAATCTGCATATAATCTAAAACAGCATTGATCCCTTGCACCGTGTATTTGAATGTAATCTCAACTAACTGCAATCCAGCTCATTTGAACATGTTGCTTGATCAAACACAGTGATACCACATTAGGTTAAGTATAAATAAAGTATGAAGTACTTTTAAGTAGAAATGAACAAAACATCTGACATTGTATTCCCATTTGAACTTGTATGTGCTTCTAAATAGTTGAAAGCGCAGTGATAAAACATTGAGGTGACAACCAAACCAAATATCAGGCATTGATCTTTTCATTGGAATTTGGTTGTAATTTTAGATCAGGGGTTCTCAAACCTTTTGTGTTAGCAAATTCATCAGAGACCCGTTCATAATCAGTGCTTTAACAATAGCCTACAAGGAGTTTTACTATGACGTCTGCAGTACGTGGCTTGGATGAAGTCTCGGGCCCGGGGAAAGAACATTTAAAGGCCTCCTGGCATCAGAGAGAACATTTAAAGGCCTCCTGGCATCAGAGAGAACATTTAAAGGCCTCCTGGCATCAGAGAGAACATTTAAAGGCCTCCTGGCATCAGAGAGAACATTTAAAGGCCTCCTGGCATCAAAGAGAACATGTAAAGGCCTCCGGGCATCAGAGAGAACATTTAAAGGCCTCCTGGCATCAGGGAGAACATTTAAAGGCCTCCTGGCATCAGAGAGAACATGTAAAGGCCTCCTGGCATCAGAGAGAACATTTAAATGCCTCCTGGCATCAGAGAGAACATTTAAAGGCCTCCGGGCATCAGAGAGAACATTTAAAGGCCTCCTGGCAACAGAGAGAACATTTAAAGGCCTCCTGGCATCAGAGAGAACATTTAAAGGCCTCCTGGCATCAGAGAGAACATGTAAAGGACTCCTGGCATCAGAGAGAACATGTAAAGGCCTCCTGGCATCAGAGAGAACATTTAAAGGCCTCCTGGCATCAGAGAAAACATGTAAAGGCCTCCTGGCATCAGAGAGAACATTTAAAGGCCTCCTGGCAACAGAGAGAACATTTAAAGGCCTCCTGGCATCAGAGAGAACATTTAAAGGCCTCCTGGCATCAGAGAGAACATGTAAAGGACTCCTGGCATCAGAGAGAACATGTAAAGGCCTCCTGGCATCAGAGAGAACATTTAAAGGCCTCCTAGCATCAGAGAGAACATTTAAACGCCTCCTGGCATCAGAGATAACATTTAAAGGCCTCCTGGCATCAGAGAGAACATTTAAACGCCTCCTGGCATCAGAGAGAACATTTAAAAGCCTCCTGGCATCAAAGAGAACATTTAAAGGCCTCCTGGCATCAGAGAGAACATTTAAAGGCCTCCTGGCATCAGAGAAAATATTTAGAGGCCTCCTGGCATCAGAGAAAATATTTAGAGGCCTCCTGGCATCAGAGAGAACATTTAGCAGTTTTCAATCAAATTTCCTGTAATTCTACACATTTTGTCATGGGGAAAGAAATATTTTTTTACTGTTGCTGCTTTGAAGCTGATATCCTGCCATTCAACACCGAGATAAAACTTTGCCGTTTTAAAGCTTAAATTACAGTGCATTTATGTAAAATAAAAAAACAGAGAAAAATGTATAATTGGTGGAGTACTTGTAGATACCAATATCCCTGTGAGCCTCCCAGGCTCGTGTTGCCCAGGATTAAGAACATACATTGTAAGCATTTCACAGTTAGTCTACACCTGTTGTTTACGATGCATCTGACATTTGATTTGATTTGATTGTAAATGAATAATTTTACAGTGTATTTTTTTTTTTACACACTATTAACTTATTCCACAGATACTTGGCCAAAAGTCTTTTAATCTGTTGAGAGTAATATCACCCCCCAAAAATGTATGTTAAAAAAAGTTTAAAAAAAATGTAGATCTGGCGGTGGACCCCAATTTGACAACCCCTGTTTTAGATGGTTAAAAATAATATTGTTAACACATTGGGAATTCAACAAACCTTTGGCTGTTTTTTTGAATGGGGGAAAATAGGTTGGACTCTCGTTGATCAACTTACTAAATATTACCCAATTGTGTGCCCAGTGAGGAGACTTGTCATGACCTTTTTGTTTGACTTTCCAGGCTTCCATCCATATTGTACTGCACTATTCATCTGACCTGAATGCATGTATCCAAAACAACTTACCACACCTAGTTTGCAAACTGTTTTATGCTTGATCTATTTACACTGTTGGAGACTGTGTACTTGTTGCCAAACCCTCACAGTGGGGTCTACCTGGAATTAAAACCACAGAACAGAAGTCCCCATAAACCGTTCTCTTTGACACTCTCTCTGCATTCCTTCCATTGTCAAATGAATTAACCCGTCTGTCGCATACTGTGAGCACCTAGTTAGAGTGGGTAGCAGGTTACCCATTGGAACAGAGCGTGTGTACTACAGTATATATGGTAAACAGGAAGCCCAAGGGGAGTGAGCTCCAGTCTGCCTGCCACTGGTCTAGAGAGGCTGGAGAGAGGAGGGGAAAGAGGAGGAGAGAGGAGGGCAGTAACACTAACCTGATGCTGGGGTTAGATTCCACCAATCTCCCCCCTCCATATCCCTCAAGTCTGAGACGGGGAAAGGTATACAGTCCCCATATCATGCACACATTAACTGGAGATTGCATCAACGCACACATGTAATACAGTACACTTGCGTGTACTGTAGGTATGCAGGGCCCTCACTGGGAAAATCTTAAATCAATTAGCCACATGTTATTGTTTCCACATGTTTTTGTTTGCACATATGCAGACATGAATGCACGCTCACAGACTTGTTTTCTTGAGTGACATAGTTTGCATCAAACTACTGTTCTGCAGTGAATACCCACAGGCACATGCATACTGATTGGTAAACTATGTTTGTACCATATAATGTATATACAGTATCAACCATGTACTAAGTACAGTGTATGTGTAATGACTAAAGTAGAGCTCAGAGTGATACTGATTTCTCCCGGGGGGTTGCTCTGTTAAGTGGGCTAAATCTACTTTCAAATAGAAGTATACACCTCACACACATTGTTATGGGCTTAAGAAAATGAAGACACTTGTACCATGTCAGATATATAGTTGAAATGTATTCAATTTTGAGTTTGCGTCACAATATTACACTTTAAATACATCACAGGAGACTGAAACATAACAAAACCATTTGACATAGAAACAAGATTTTTTTTGTGGGGAAAAAGTGTATTAATTATGAAATTATGAAAAATACTGATAACATTGCACACATAAGCCCACTAGAGGGCGCTTTGGTCATTCGACTGCAGGAAAGGGATCTACGTGACATAATTGGATGTCCTCTGTTCTGATGTCCAATTGTTGACTCCTAACCTCTGACCCCTGACCTGTCCCGACAATACTCAGACTTGACTCCTCCTATTGGAGTCAAATTAGGAGAACTGGACACATTACAAGCCCTGATGAGATGGGCTGGCACCCAAAATACCGAATTGCTATTTGCATGTTAGAAACGTTCTACACAGAGACTTGATTTGTGAGCTTTTAACACTTCATCAAGAGCTTCATAAGTCACTCAGGGTATTGGTGACAACGTTGGCTGGGACTTTGTTGTTGTTAACTCATCAGCACAGCCTCACACAGAAATAAACGATGTTGATGATTCTCTACTTCTCTCCCGTGCGTGTCTAGATCCGGCGCCGGCGGCCCACACCTGCAACACTGTTCAGAGTGGCAGACCAGTGTTCTCCTGAGGATGATCAGTCCAGCCATCAGGTAACAGAGCGCCCCCTAGTGCCTCAGAGGATAACTGCATGTCACCCTATAGTCACGTGAATGGTTGTGTTTTTTCAAAATTGCAGGCCACATTCAACTTGTTCTTCCTTCCACAGTGGATTGTAGGAGAGAATGGGGTACTCAAGCCCAAGCGAGTTAACCCAAATGTGTATCAGCCACCATCCCTGAAAGGTAAGAGTATAACTGACTGAGTAAGTAGTGTCTACATGTCCTCTGTACGGTGAATTCTCCCTGTGTTGATACTGTGTCTACCGTGCTTTACTGTTCTGTTGCCTCCTGATCATGTTCTTTGTCAAATGAGGGCAGTGGGGTAAGATGCACGTGACCAATTGATACATGTCATGTCAATCAGTTGGAGCATCTTCATAAGAGTAGGTACTATACTGTATATATGTGCAAGAGCGATTTCCTCTATGGAAAGAGAGAGAGAGAGCAGTAGAGGGAGAGAGAGAGAGAGAGAGCAGTAGAGGGAGAGAGAGAGCAGTAGAGGGAGAGAGAGAGAGAGAGAGAGAGCAGTAGAGGGAGAGAGAGAGAGAGAGCAGTAGAGGGAGAGAGAGAGAGAGCAGTAGGGAGAGAGAGAGAGAGAGAGAGAGAGAGAGAGATAGAGCAGTAGAGGGAGAGAGAGAGAGAGAGCAGTAGAGGGAGAGAGAGAGAGAGCAGTAGAGGGAGAGAGAGAGAGCAGTAGAGGGAGAGAGAGAGAGAGAGAGAGAGAGAGAGAGCAGTAGGGAGAGAGAGAGAGAGCAGTAGAGGGAGAGAGAGAGAGAGAGAGCAGTAGGGAGAGAGAGCAGTAGGGAGAGAGAGAGAGAGAGCAGTAGAGGGAGAGAGAGAGAGAGAGCAGTAGAGGGAGAGAGAGAGAGAGAGAGAGCAGTAGGGAGAGAGAGCAGTAGGGAGAGAGAGAGAGAGAGAGAGCAGTAGAGGGAGAGAGAGAGAGAGAGAGCAGTAGGGAGAGAGAGCAGTAGGGAGAGAGAGGGAGAGAGAGAGAGAGAGCAGTAGAGGGAGAGAGAGAGAGAGAGAGAGCAGTAGAGGGAGAGAGAGAGAGAGAGCAGTAGAGGGAGAGAGAGAGAGAGAGCAATAGAGGGAGAGAGAGAGAGAGAGAGCAGTAGGGAGAGAGAGCAGTAGGGAGAGAGAGAGAGAGAGCAGTAGAGGGAGAGAGAGAGAGAGCAGTAGGGAGAGAGAGAGAGATAGAGAGCAGTAGGGAGAGAGAGCAGTAGGGAGAGAGAGAGAGAGAGCAGTAGAGGGAGAGAGAGAGAGAGAGCAGTAGAGGGAGAGAGAGAGAGAGCAGTAGAGGGAGAGAGAGAGAGAGAGAGCAGTAGGGAGAGAGAGCAGTACGGGGAGAGAGAGAGAGAGAGAGCAGTAGAGGGAGAGAGAGAGAGAGAGCAGTAGAGGGAGAGAGAGAGAGAGAGAGCAGTAGGGAGAGAGAGCAGTAGGGAGAGAGAGCAGTAGGGAGAGAGAGAGAGAGAGAGAGAGAGAGGGAGAGAGAGAGAGAGAGCAGTAGAGGGAGAGAGAGAGAGAGAGCAGTAGGGAGAGAGAGCAGTAGGGAGAGAGAGGGAGAGAGAGAGAGAGAGAGCAGTAGAGGGAGAGAGAGAGAGAGAGCAGTAGAGAGAGAGAGAGCAGTAGGGAGAAAGAGCAGTAGGGAGAGAGAGCAGTAGGGAGAGAGAGAGAGAGAGAGAGAGAGAGAGAGAGCAGTAGAGAGAGAGAGAGAGAGAGAGAGAAAGGGAGAGTGATAGATTTGAGAGTGTGACAGCTGTGAGACACTGAGTGTGAGTCTGTGCAGCTCTGGATCATCCAGGATTACCAAAGGAGTGTATACAGCTGCAGACACACACACACACACACACACACACACACACACACTTCTAAATGTTGCTTTATACTTGTTGTTGCACGCAGAGCCATAAATGTAAAGCATTGGAGGCTTGTCAATAGATGTTAATTAAAGGGGATTACTGTATGTGTGTAGAGTGTTATTATAATAACCCACTCTGTGTTCCTGTATACCATCCTTCATTAGTTCAGCCAGGCTGAGAGATAGCGAGAGAGAGAGAGAGAGAGAGAGAGAGAGAGAGAGAGAGAGAGCGAGAGAGAGAGAGAGAGAGAGAGAACGAGGTGAGTCAGCATTGTTTAGAGAGCAAAAGAACAGGGGACCAGACAGGAGAAATGAAAGGATAAAAACAAATGCAGGAAAGAGAAAAGGACACAAATGTATAATCCCAGTCCATTACCAACTACAAGACATGGAAGTGCTGGCTATTCTTCCCCTCAATTTGTCCATCTGTCTGTCTGTCTGGTTGGCAGGCTACTTATCTGTCTGTCTGGCATGCATCTGAAAGCCCGTATGAAGCATGATAACGTTGACAGTGTTGAAGCCTGGTAAACCCAAAACAACCTATCCCTCTCTCCCGTTGTCTCTGTGTTTGTCCCTGTGTGTGTTCCTGTGTATCCTGTGTATGTGTATGTGTGCGTCCAGCCGTCCAGAAGATGGCTGAGGCACACATGCAGAACCTGGGTGTCTACCCCCCCTTGGAAGACCCCTTTGAGGGGGAAGAGTACGACGACTACCCCTGTCATGAGGAGAGGGAGGAGAGATTCCCCACCAAAGCTGCTGGTGAGATAGGGATTCCATACACTGTCAAGCAGTAACATACATACACTCACTCATGTAATCGCATTGATGCTTTGACCAATGGTGTAACCAGCTTACATATTTAGCTGTGTGCATAGCCATTGTTATTCAGTGCCCACTTTTCAGTCAGATGGGCTGAATGTTGCACTATGCCGTGTTCAAAACAGCAGGGCCTCAGATAAACTCCTCTCTGCAGACAAGTAGCTGTGATATTATATTAGCACATATTAGCATCACTCCGCCAAATCTATCAGAGAGCCCAGCAGACCTCCCTGTGCTGCCATCCTGCCCTGTGCCAGTCAGGGGGCCAGAGATGCCTAGCCACAGCCAACAGGCTAACAGTCTGCTTGCTCTCTCTGTAGCATCAGTACTGATGCTGGGCTGCCAGCCCAGGTGGCAGAGCTTCCTAATGAAATCCCTCCTGTAGCATCGTTAAACGCTGTTTCATTGGCTACTACTGTCATCCTTTTTCTGTAAATCTGTCGTTTGAACGCAACATGGCTGCAGGGTGGCTGTAGTGTCACACATCGCCGAGAAAGGGGCTCTTAAAGATACATTGAAGTAGACTGTGACTATCCTCACTAGAGCAATTGCCTAATTATGCCTGCATACACGTGCAGTAGTCACTTTCATATGTACTGGTATGATTCAGACTTGTATACCATGTTTCACACACATGCACTTCTACACACACACTCACAGGAGGCACATGTCTGACCATTAAATGACAGGTAGAACCAGATTACCATAGACTAGTTTGGGAGTAGAGTTATTATGATGTCCCGTGAGTAGATTAACCTCTTTCCCTAGTGTTGTTTGTTTACCTTCCCTGCATGTCTTTTCTGCAACGTCGAAATCCACAAATCTAAGCGGTCTTCAAGCTTACTTGTGTAGAAGGTAAGTGGTTTGATTGGAAGGAGACCAGTGTGTGCTGCTGTTCTTTGACGTCACCTCTTTGTCGCCATAGAACCCCAAGCGACCAGCACCACAGACCAATCAGAGGAGCCGGATGAAGAGGAAGAGGGGGAAGAGAAAGAAGAGGAGAAAGAGGAGGAAACGACAGAAGAAAAGACAGCGGAGAAGGCAAAGAAAGTGCGCAAAAGTGTAAAGTTTTAACACTTCTTTTGAAGGGAACAAAGGAAGGGAGAGAGATGGTGGCAGATATGTGAACGACTGAGTGAATGAATGAGTGACTTTAATGTGTGAACGTGTGAGTGAGAAAGAGAGCTTCTAAGTTTGAATGGTAAGTATTCAAATGAAATGAATGAATGAATGAATGTAGGTACTGTCGCGCAAATCTGTGAGCAAAAACATCTGGAAAGAGAGAGGGAGAGAGGGAGAGAGAATGTATAATAGATATGGCCCTTGTGAAGAGGTGAGGAGTGGCTCCTTAGAACTAATGAGACGAGGGGATAGGGCAAGGTCACCGTGACCTTGAGGTCCCCCTCACTGCAAAGCTAGTCTTCTCTTCCATGTCAGGGGAACCATTCATTCACTTCTCACTTTCTTACTTTGCTCTTTAATGTTACAAAGCAATGGAATAATGGCTAGAAATAATTACACAGCACTCAAAATAACTGCAAACAGACAAACAGCTTGATGAACAGCTTCCGTATAGAGCACACACACACACACACACACACACACACACACACACACATACAGAGGAGATATCTTCTCACTGTCAGTTCAGACTATATTCTAAAGCTGCTCCGTTACTGTGCAGGTATGATAATACAGACTCCCATATGGGTTCCTTTCAAAATCACAAAGACCTGTATAATGTGTACCAAATTTCACTCTGGCCTAGATTGGATATCTCTGCAGCCTAATCATATTGAGATCTTGTTCTTGGAAGAAGTGAGCAACTGCTGCCATCTTGTGGCAAGATAGGGGATGTAGAATAACCAGAGCGTGTGTATTGACGTGGATTTACATACGATAAACTGTGCACTGCATAGGCCTTCAGATAATATGCATCTATATAATTGAAATGATCTAGATTTGCAATGTATTTGAAACATTTGTGATGCATTTGAAGTTATTTTTGGCGTCCATCAAAGCTATGTGTGTCAATGATGTACTCTGGGTGTATGTGAGGATGCCATGCTTTTGTAAAAGTAGTCCAATTTAGTTTTTTTTTTTGTGAGAAAAAAAATGTATTCATTTTGTATGCAGAATCAGATTCGTATTGTTTGTTTGTTTAAATAATTTCCTGTGTAAAGATGCATTAATCAACTTAGCTGCATATGGTCTCTTTCTGTTGAACAATCGTCACAACATTTAGTAACCTTTTCGTCGTGACTTGGATAACTGTGTTTTTCATATTCTCGTGGAAAACAACGCAGACAATACAATACATAGTGACTCTCTTTCTCTTCCTGCTGAAATGGAATGACACATTTGAATATTCAAATATTCACCCTCAGAATGTCATTACCATCATATGCTCATTGATAATGTCAGTCTAATAAACCGTTTTCTTTATTTCCATCGCATCTGTTCTCCAACTGCAGGATTGCTTGAGTCAGCGGAATACATTTTGGTAGTGGCACCGCTGAATGTCTCAATCTGTACCAAACTGCTAATATATTGTAATTGTTTTGATTCTCTTTTTGTTGGACAATTGAACATTTGTATGCTCTTTCTCTCTTGCCTGGGTGTGTGGGCTGGGCAGCCCTTTAAAGTGTTGAGACATATGGCACCTACTCCCTCCATTCTCTCACTGTCTGGCTGGAGTGAGCATCCTCTCCTTCTCCAAGTCTCTCTATCCTCCACGGTCAATAGGCGAGTGCCATGGCAAGAATGAACTCGAATCGATAATATTCTTCTTTATTTCATTCTTTTTTTCTGTTCTTGTTAAAGATGTAGACATTTCAATGTGAGCCACAATAACAATATCTAAATAAACACATTTTCCTGATTTGAAATGACTTTGTGTGAGTGTGTGTGTGTGTGTGTTCATGCCTGCATTCCTTGTGTGTATGTGTGTCTGTGATGACTGACACAGCTTGAATGAAGGAATTCGATTTGTTCTGGTGTGTGAAACTAATCCTAAAACTTTGAAAATATGCTTTTTAAAATAACATATATGACCTTAATTATAGGCACTGCACGCACAAAATGATTAAAACAAGTGGTCCGTATTTCACAGCCTATGAAGGAATGAATGAACATTACCCACATTCCAGAAGGAATTCTGATACCTGGAATGCTGTCTGGTTGCTTCTCAGATGGTATGTTCGTGAAGTGGAGTATGTCCGTCAGGTGGAGTATGTCAGAAAACACCCGTATGGAAAACAAAACTGGCAAAGTCAGCTGACAAAATATGCTAATTTATTTATTTGGACTGATAAGTTATTACAACAACAGACAAATATAATGGTAGGTCCTTTAATATTGCATTTGTATATTAAGTAGCCTAATGCTACTGTTGTCAGATTAAAAACAAATAGCTAACATCGTACCACCATAGACATTAAAACCAGATTACCACAAATCTAAACCGGAAGTGAGATAGTGACCCCTTTCATGTAAAAATTATTCCCGGAAGATACGTTTCGTCGATGATGAAGTACTAAATAGGTGAGTTAAAGGCTCAGGACTACAGTTTTCCTTATAAAATTCAAACCAATTTCGCGTGGTCATTGTTCAGATGTGACATTTGTGTCCTATTTATTTATGTTTAATTGTAATATATTCATGAGAATGGGGTGTATACTGTGGCTATGTTATTAGCTCGCTAATGGTAATGCTAAAGCCAGCGCTAGCACTGTTGTTTTCTCCACTTGTAATGCAAGCCTAAATCAATTAAATATCACCCCCAGTATTATATACTAATTGTACATGTGTGTACGAACGGAACCTGCATGTATTACTAAACCAGTTGTAGCTTGCCAGTTTCAGTTTAGCTGTCAGCTAGCTAGCTGGTTAACTATCTACTGTAGTTAGTTAGCTATATAAGTTACCTAGTTATTGTACCATTTCTAATGCAGTGATTTGTGTCGACTGGTTGGTCACTTATGTAATGTGGCTTGCCAGATCTCAGGGTTAAGTTGTTTGTCTGTAGGAGGGTAATTTAGCCTAATGTGTTCAGTCTTCAACCCCAATGCTAATTGATGCATTCTAAGCTAATCAATACTCTAAATAGGCCTTCTCAGAATCAGATAAATCAACAGCATTTATTGTTATCTCTAACAGTCCAATGTTCAAAGTAACTTGTGTTTACTTTATTAGAGGGTGGGGCCGGCCATCACAGTGAAGATCAAGTCTTGTTGATTGACAACATCTATCATCTTTGCCCTTTCCGTGCATGTATGCCTTTTTACTGAAAACACTGTTGTGTTAAGTTTTCCTTGTGAGGTATTTACATTTTAATTCAATCACTTTTTTGATAGGACCCCTTTTGATTGTAACAAAACCGATACATATTTGCCCATGGTAGAAGTGGTCAGGACATGCATTTTTGGACCTGAATGCCAAAACATCCAAAGGTGCTCAAAGTTGACCCATTTTTGCATACCCCACCATACCATTAGACATCCATATCTTCATCACTGGAAAAGATAAACAGTTGAGATATCATTTAAAAGCTTACAAACAGGGGATTGGGAAATTCAGAAGATCACCAGGCAATCATTTTGTATGATCTATTGTCTAGAATAGAACGTCATTATTGATGATGATGATGATCAAATGTTATTGGTTGCCTATACACATAATTGTGTATAGGGGATGAAATACCTCATCCCCATATTGTTATTTATCTTCTTGCTCTTTTGCATCCCAGTATCTCTACTTGCAAATTGTAATGATTTCGCCTCTATGGCCTATTTATTGCCTTACCTCCCTAATCTTCTACATTTGCACGCACGGTACATAGATTTTTCTATTGTGTTATTGACTATATGTTTGTTTACTCCATGTGTAACTCTGTGTTGTTTTTGTCGCACTGCTTTGCTTTATCTTGGCCAGGTCGCAGTTGTAAATGAGAACTTGTTCTCAACTGGCCTACCTGGTTAAATACAGGTGAAATAAACAAATCAAATTTATTTGTCACATACATATGGTAAACAGATGTTAATGCGAGTGTAAAGGGATAAAGAATATGTACATAAAGATATATGAATGAGTGATGGTACAGAACGGCATAGGCAAGATGGAGTAGATGGTATAGAGTACAATATATGAGATGAGTAATGTAGGGTATGTAAACAAAGTGGCATAGTTTAAAGTGGCTAGTGATACATGAATTACATAAAGATGCAGTAGATGATATAGAGTACAGTATATACATATGAGATGAGTAATGCAGGGTATGTAAACATTATATTAATTAGCATTGTTTAAAGTAGCTAGTGGTATATTTTTACATCAATTTCCATTATTAAAGTGGCTGGAGTTGTGTCAGTGTGTTGGCAGCAGCCACTCAATGTTAGTGGTGGCTGTTTAACCATCTGATGGCCTTGAGATAGAAGCTGTTTTTCAGTCTCTCGGTCCCTGCTTTGATGCACCTGTACTGACCTCGTCTTCTGGATGATAGCGGGGTGAACAGGCAGTGGCTCTGCTGGTTGTTGTCCTTGATCTTTATGGCCTTCCTGTGACATCGGGTGGTGTGGGTGTCCTGGAGGGCAGGTAGTTTGCCCCGGGTGATGCGTTGTGCAGACCTCACTACCCTCTGGAGAGCCTTACGGTTGTGGGCGGAGCAGTTGCCGTACCAGGCGGTGATACAGCCCAACAGGATGCTCTCGATTGTGCATCTGTAGAAGTTTGTGAGTGCTTTTGGGGACAAGCCAAATTTCTTCAGCCTCCTGAGGTTGAAGAGGCGCTGCTGCGCCCTCTTCACGACGCTGTCTGTGGGTGGACCAATTCAGTTTGTCCGTGATGTGTACACTGAGGGACTTAACTTACTACCCTCTCCACTACTGACCGTCGATGTGGATAGGGGGGTGCTCCCTCTGCTGTTTCCTGAAGTCCACAATCATCTCCTTTGTTTTGTTGACGTTGAGTGTGAGGTCATTTTCCTGACACCACACTCTGAGGGCCCTCACCTCCTCCCTGTAGGCCGTCTCGTCGTTGTTGGTAATCAAGCCTACCACTGTAGTGTCGTCCACAAACTTGATGATTGAGTTGGAGGCGTGCATGGCCACGCAGTCATGGGTGAACAGGGAGTACAGGAGAGGGCTCAGAACGCACCCTTGTGGGGCCCCAGTGTTGAGGATCAGCGGGGTGGAGATGTTGTTACCTACCCTCACCACCTGGGGGCGGCCCGTCAGGAAGTCCAGTACCCAGTTGCACAGGGCGGGGTTGAGACCCAAGGTCTCGAGCTTGGTGACGAGTTTGGAGGGTACTATGGTGTTAAATGCTGAGCTGTAGTCGATGAACAGCATTCTCACATAGGTATTCCTCTTGTCCAGATGGGTTAGGGCAGTGTGCAGTGTGGTTGCGATTGCATCATCTGTGGACCTATTTGGGCGGTAAGCAAATTGGAGTGGGTCTAGCGTGTCAGGTAGGGTGGAGATGATATGGTCCTTGACTTGTCTCTCAAAGCACTTCATGATGATGGAAGTGAGTGCTACGGGGCGGTAGTCGTTTAGCTCAGTTACCTTAGCTTTCTTGGGAACAGGAACAATGGTGGCCCTCTTGAAGCATGTGCGAACAGCAGACTGGGATAAGGATTGATTGAATATGTCCGTAAACACACCAGCCAGCTGGTCTGCGCATGCGCAGATGTTATTGCGGGTGTAGCGCAATGCTTGTGTTCCTAGCTCCAACAGTGCTGTAATATCTAACAATACACACAACAAGCAAATTTAAAAGTAAAAGAATGGAATTAAGAAATATAGACATATTAGAACAAGTCCGGAGTAAAATATTGTGCATGTGTGTGATGCATAGGCAGTATATGGATAGAAAATGTAGTATAGGCAATATACTACATTTTCTATCCATATATCTGAAGAATACATAGGATACAATAGTATATGAACAGCAATAGTTTCATTTGGATGGCCTTGACTAGAATACAGTACTGTGCATTTGGAAAGTATTCAAAGTATTCAGACCCCTTGACTATTTCCACATTTTGGTACGTTACAGCCTTGCTCTAAAATTGATTAAATACATTTTTTTCCCTCATCAATCCACACACAATACCCCACAATGACAAAGCAAAAATATTTTTAGAAATGTTTGTAAATGTATTAAAACAGAAATAACTTATTTACATAAGTATTCAAACCATTTGCCATGAGACTTGAAATTGAGCTCATGTGCATCCTGTTTACATTGATCATCCTTGAGATGTTTCTACAACTTGGTGTCCACCAGACACCCTTTAAAATGAGTGGATTCAGCTATTTCAGCCATACCCGTTGCTGACAGGTGTATAAAATTGAGCACAAATCCACACAATCTCAATAGACAAACATTGATAATAGAATGGCCTTATTGAAGAGCTCGGTGACTTTCAACATGACACCGTCATAGGATGCCACCTTTCCAACAGGTCAGTTTGTAAAATTTCTGCCCTGCTAGAGCTGCCCCAGTCAACTATAAGTGCTGTTATTGTGAATTGTAAACGTCTAGGAGCAACAACGGCTCAGCCGCAAAGTGGTAGGCCACACAAGCTCACAGAACGGGACCGCAGAGTGCTGAAGCGCGTAAAATCGTCTGTCCTTGGTTGCAACACACAAGCCTAAGATCACCATGCGCAATGCCAAGCGTCAGGTGGAGTGGTGTAATGCTCGCCATTGGACTCTGGAGAAGTGGAAACGCGTTCTCTTGAGTGGTGAATCCCGCTTCACCGTCTGACAGACGAATCTGGGTTTGGCGGATGCCAGGAGAACACTACCTGCCCCAATGCATAGTGCCAACTGTAAAGTTTGGTGGATGAGGAATAATGGTCTGAGGCTGTTTTTCATGGTTCGGGCTAGGTTCGGGCTTAGTTCCAATGAAGATAAATCTTAACGCTACTGCATACAATGATATTGTAGACAATTCTGTGCTTGCAACAGTCTGGGGAAGGCCCTTTCCTGTTATGCCCCCCGCACACATACAGAAATGGTTTGTCGAGATCGGTGTGGAAGAACTTGACTGGCTGCACAGAGCCCTGACCTCAACCCTATCGAACACCTTTGTGATGAATTGGAATGCTGACTGCGAGCCAGGTCAAACGATTAGGCCTCTCTAACGCTCTTGTGGCTTAATGGAAGCAAGTCCCAGCAATGATTCAACATCTGGTGGAAAGCTTTCCCAGATATTCTGTTATAGCAGCAATGGGGGGGACCAACTCTGTATTAATGCCCATAATTTTGGAATGAGATGTTCGACGAGCAGTTGTCCACATACTCTTGACCGTGTAGTGTATGAGAATATGAAAAAAAATCGGCATTTGTGTTTTTAGAATATATGTTAAAGGTTTAAAAAGAACATTTTATTAAAAAAAAAATTCAAGAAATATTCAAATAGTTAAACTCTAAGCTTTTAAATTATAGCAAAATCCACCGCTTCTGGCAGACCAGCCCAACATGAGTTCCCCCTTATCCTTGCACTTTCACTGGCCACACCTCACCATTACTCCCTCTCTCTCTGTCGCAGGTGGATCGGCCCCTTTCTCAGTAGGAATGCCGGGCGGAGTGGACTATGGGCAGTTTGGGGGGAGCCTTCCTGCCATCGCCTCTTTGAATGCGTCCTACTCCACCACTGTATCCCTCCCCTCCCCCCACTACCTGATGGTGCCCCCTGGGGAGAAGAAGGTCATCTCGGATGTCCGTCGCACATTTTGCCTCTTTGTCACCTTTGACCTCCTCTTCATCTCACTGCTGTGGATCATCGAGCTCAATGTGAGTTCACTCATTATCAATCTATTTCTACTCATTTAATTTATTATATATAACTTTTATTTATCTAGGCAAATCAGTTTAAGAACAAATTCTTATTTACAATGACAGCCTACCCCCTCTTAGACCGCTGTGATACAGCCTGGAATGGAACCAGGGTTTGTAGTGACGCCTCTAGCACTGAGATGCAGTATCTTAGACCGCTCGGGGGCACATGTATTGTTGCTTTCTCTTATGTGTCTCACCTGTTGGTCTCTGCCCCTTGTTTTTAACAATTTTTCTCAGTGTCACTCTCCATACTTATTTTCACTGTTCTACATTATGCCAATTGTGTATATTGTGTGTGTACCACTGAGTATACCACACATTAAGAACCCATTCCTCTACAAGGTGTCGAAAGCGTTCAACTGATTGTGAAAATCCCAGCAGTGTTGTAGTTCTTGACACAAACATGTACGCCTGTTCAAAGTAGGGCTGGGCAGTATACCGTATTTTACTATATACCAGTATTTATGCACGGGCGTTTGGGTTTTTACTTTACCTTCTATAAAGCTATTTGAATGTTTGGTTTGTTAAATGTGATACGCCGTGTGTAACGTCCATTTTTATAGTTTACTCTGCTACTTGAGTCACCCTTCTCCGCTCTCTCTCTCTCCATGCGGCTTTCAACACAGCCCTAGTCCCACCCCGTCACTCAAGGAGCGCATTTGTTGTTGCTTGACAACGATACACTTTTTCGTTCAGTCTGCATGGTCAATGCAGCACATGCAACAATGTTGAGGACAACGATGTTGTTTCCACTTTGATCTTAATATAAATCCACAAGCGTTCTATAATTACTATTAGTTTGTGTTTCTTACATCTGCAAACAATTAGTTTGTATTTTCTTAGCAAGTTAAGCTAAATCGTGTTAGCCACTAATGCTAATAACTTGTTAGCTGGCTAACTAGCTAATAAAAGTACTGAATCGGAGCAAAACGTAGCTAGCTAATACAGCCTGATACCAGTACTGGTGGAGGCTTAAATCAGCATGTTTGTGCAACAGTATCTTCTAAATCAAAATAAATATGCGAAGCATGAATATGTTGGCTATATGAAACATATTTAATGTAGCTAAAGATTATAGGGTCTCCTAGGAAACACTGAATATCACTTTGGTTCCTACACTGTCACAATAACTCGTCCATGGCATTTTCATTCGTCGTCATGTCAAACAACACTATTCAAAGTGCCCACTATTATTTATATTCTAACTACAGAATTATAATAAACATTCCATTTCCATGATTCCAAAAGTTCACCCGTGTTTTGATCTAAATCGCTATTGCAACATTTGGTTAAAAAATACGGCCTAGTATTTTTGCCCATATCGTGGCAGTGTGGAAATTCTCAAATGAGTGCAGGAAATTATTTTAGGTTGAAGTTGAATTGAACAATATAAAACATTCCGAATGGAGAAAGACTCATTTGAAATCATTTAGAATATATGTGTTGCCACCCTAGGGTCACATACTACCCATAAAGCAAATGTAGAACTTTAGTTAATCAAAAACATAAAATACTGTAAAAAAAAAAAAAAAAAAAAGTGAAAAGTACCATATGATATTTTGTCCATATCGCCCAGCCCTAGTTCAAAGGCACTTCAATCTTTTGTCTTGCCAATTCACCATCTGAATGGCATACATACACAATCCATGTCTCAATGCTTAAAAATCCTTCTTTAACCTGCCTCCTCCCATTCATCTACACTGATCTGAAGTGACCTCAATAAGGGATGGTAGCATTCATCTGGTCAGTCGGTCATGGAAAGAGCAGGTGTTCTTAATGTTTTGTACATCCAGTGTATTAATCTTATCACTTTACCACTTCCTTAAAAATGTGAACAAGATTGTTAGATTCCCATCAGAGCTGTTAACAGTTTACTTTCGGTTATTTTCTCTCAGTGTGTGTCAGTAATGTTCTCTGATTATGACAACGTTCCCTAATGATGATGTATGTATGTTATAGGAAGAGCTTGCCTCTGGCTACATGTTTTACGAATGGTTCTACTCTTGCTTTGTCCCGCTGCAGATCCAGAACTCCATTTGGCAGAGCCTTGAGCTGGAGGTTGTCAAGTACAGCTTCCAGTCCTCCTTCTTTGACATCTTTGTGAGTGTAAACGATCAAGCTATAATAATCGGTCCGAAAGTGGTACGTTTGACTGAACGATCCTTGCCTTTATTGAAAGCTAAGTCAACATGGCCAGCTCTCATGATCACATGATCACAAAACTTGGAAGTTTTACTCTTATCTTGTCTTTTTTTCTCCACCACAGCTCCTTGCCTTGTTTCGTTTCTTGTGTCTCCAGTTGGGCTATGCTGCTCTGCGTCTGAGGCACTGGTGGGTCATTGCGGTAAGAGCGCAGACAGACTGGTACCTAGATGGACTGATGGTCATATGCTGACTGCTCTCACCCAATACCAGCTGTTGTTTTTAACAGTGTTTCATTCTTTTAGATCACCACTCTAGTGACCAGCTCCTTCCTTGTAGTCAAAGTCATTCTCTCCAATGTGAGTGCCTCCCCCTCTCCTCTTACCAGAAACCGTTTGGACTGAGCTCCACACTTGTCTCTGTTCTGAGCCACTTCACATTTTCACTTCTCTATTCAATAAGAACATGAGTATATTGTCAGTTTGTCTGCAGTTGACCTTTACTGTGTACTCAGCATGGTGGGGAGTATACATTCAAATCTATTATGATCAGAGTTAAGCCTTTCTTCTGCCCTCTGTGTCGACGCGACGTGTCGACAGCCTGAAGCCACACCCCCTACCATCTCTTCGCTATTTATTCATAACGAAGGGGAACGAGACAAAGTGTTGCTTTTGTCAAGATACCTGCTCAGCGTCACGTCTCAAATGGCAGAAGCAGTAGTGCTTATTCAAATGCAATATGGCTTTCTACACATGTGTATGTTAGAGTACCAAATGCCACCCTTTCCTCCATAGTGTACTACTTTTGACCAGACCCTTTATGGGCCCTGGTCAAATGTAGTGTACTAAATAGGGAATAGGGTGCCGTTTGGGATGTAGCCTATATATACACCACTTGTCTCAGACTGACATGTCATTCCTCACACAGCTGCTATCCCAGAATGCCTTTGGCTACGTGTTGCCCATCACATCCTTTGTGGTGGCATGGCTGGAGACGTGGTTCCTGGACTTCAAGGTGCTCTCCATAGAGGCTGGTGATGAGAGAGGTGAGTCACAGAGACATGGATACATTTGAATGGTCCAGGACTTTCCATTGACCATGTTTGTTCTGTCATTTTGCCAGATAGCACATGAATATGCTAAATAAGGTCTGGGCCCTCAGGAAATCCCCTCAGAAGCGGGAAGTGGGTTGTATTGGACAGACAAGTAGGATGGAATGATGAGATGGTTACATTTGCAATAATGGAATGAACAAAGAGGAGAGGAAGATGTGTGGTCTTTTACTTCTCCCTTTACGGTCTGTCTCCCTCAGCCTACCTAGCAGCAGTGAACGCAGCGTCGGAGCGAGCTCCCATGATCTACCCTCGCGCTGTGTCTGAAGGACAGTTCTACTCTCCACCAGAATCCCTCGCAGGTACCACACGACATCTCCCTTGTAATTCTCAATGTCTTTCTCAATCTTCCTTGTCTGCCATATCTCTCTCTCTCTCTTTGTTTCACCTTTACGCTGTCTCTTACCTAACTGTAATATCCATTCTACCTGTCTGTGTGTGTTGTTGTATTATGATGGCCAGGGTCTGAGGAGGACCTGGATGAGGAGGGGCTGGGTCGCAGGGCAGTCTCCCCCCAGGAGAAGGCGCTGGTGAGGCAGGGTAAAGAGGCCATGGCCGTGGTGGAACAGATCCTGGCCCAGGAGGAGAACTGGAAGTTTGAGAAGAACAATGTGAGGGGCTCAAGTTCAGGGGCGTGAAACTCATTCCATGATTTTTGTACATTTTATTTGAACCTTTATTTAACTAGACAAGTCAGTTAAGAACAAATTCTTGTTTACAATGACGGCCTAGAAACGGTGGGTCAACTGTCTTGTTCAGGGGCAGAACGACACATTTTTACCTTGTCAGTTCGGAGATTCGATCCAGCAACCTTTCGGTTACTGGCCCAGTGCCACTAGGCTACCTGCCGCCCTGACGGGCCGAGTGTCTGCGGGTTTGTTATTTCCTTTCAATTTGTATCCAGTTAAGACCTAGACAACCGGGTGAGGGGAGTTCCTAACTAATCAGTGACCATCATTGGTCAATCAAGTACAAGGGAGGAGCAAAAAACCCGCAGACACTTGGCCCTCGATGGAATGAGTGACACCTGTGTGCCAGTTGCTTCTAGTTAGCTACCTATTGTTGTACGCTGTTAGTTTCTGGGTTGGACACAAGATGGTTTGATAGTGACAGATTTACTGGATGTTGCTAATATGTTGTTGTTTCTCCTTTTGTCAGGACGTGGGGGATTCTGTGTACACACTGGAGATCCCCTTCCATGGAAAGACCTTCATTCTCAAGGTACACAGTCATCACTGTTTATTTTTGTGTATGGCTTTTTCTTTCATAACGTGTGGCTTGTCTGGTGTAAGTATTTAGTATATTGGGCTATATGCCTTTGGAAAGTATTCAGACCCCTTGACTTTTTCCACATTTTGTTATGTTACAGCCGTATTCTAAAATTGATTAAATACATATTTTTTCCTCAGCAATCTTCACACAATACCCCATAATGACAAAGCGAAAACAGGTTTAGACATTTTTGCAAATGTATAAGGAAAAAAAAAGAAAGAAATATGAGACTTGAAATTGAGCTCAGGTGCATCCTGTTTCCATTGATCATCCTTGAGATGTATCTACAACTTGATTAGAGTCCACCTGTGGTCAATTCAATTGATTGGACATGATTTGGAAAGGCACACACCTGTCTGTATAAGGTACCACAGTTGACAGTGCATGTCAGAGCAAAAACCAAGCCATGAGGTTGAAGGAATTGACCGTAGAGCTCCGAGACAGAATTATGTCGAGGACCTCAGACTGGGGCGAAGGTTCACCTTCCAACAGGACATCGACCCTAAGTACACAGCCAAGACAACACGGGAGTAGCTTCGGGACAAGTCTCTGAATGTCCTTGAGTGGCCCAGCCAGAACTCAGACTGGAACCTGATCAAACCAAATCAAATCAAAATTTCTGTGCAGCAACGCTCCCCATCCAACCCGACAGAGCTTGAGAGGATCTCCAGAGAAGAATGGGAGAAACTCCCCAAATACAGATGTTCCAAGCTTGTAGCGTCATACCCAAGAAGACTCGAGGCTGTAATCGCTGCCAAAGGGGCTTTAACAAAGTACTGAGTAAAGGGTCTGAATACTTATGTAAATGTGATATTTCAGTAAAAATAAATACATTGCTTTGTCATTGTGGGGTATTGTGTGTAGATTGATGAGGGGGAAAAAACGATTTAATACATTTTAGAACAAGGCTGTAACAATGTGGAACAAGTCAAGAGGTTTGAATACTTTCTGAAGGCACTGTATATCGTATATTCAAGGTCTTCCTAGACTGTTTGATAGGTTTGTGTGTTGTCTGTCCCAGGCCTTCATGCAGTGTCCTGCAGAGCTGGTGTACCAGGAGGTGATCTTACAGCCAGAGAAGATGGCCCAGTGGAACAAAACCGTTTCTGGTTGCCAGGTAACCTGCACTATCCTCTCTCCTCTTTTTCTCATGACCAGTCATCAGACAAACAGGCTTAACCTACTACAGTGAACCTACTGTGAAAACTGTTTTGTTTTGATTCAGATCAGTTGTTGTGGCCCATAAGATGCCAAAGGCTAACATTGCTCTCCATTTGTTCCTTTAGATCCTCCAGAGGGTGGATGACAACACCCTGGTGTCGTACGATATCTCTTCCGGGGCAGCAGGGGGGGTAGTGTCTGCCAGGTAACGCAACACAACATGGACTACCTCGAATATGGAGTCATCCTGTTCCCTATGTAGTGCACTAATTTGGACCAGGGCCCGCATAGGACTCTGGTCAAAAGTAGTACATTCTATAGGGTGCCATTTTATATAGGGTGCCAGCCCTCGTTTTGTCCATGTTTTGAATGTAGAAGTAATTCATGTCCTTGTATCCCTCAGGGACTTTGTGAATGTGAGGCGGGTGGAACGCAAACAAGACTGCTACGTCTCCGCTGGCATGGCAACCGACCACGACGCCAAGCCTCCGCACAGTCGCTATGTCAGGTCTGGCCTTGCCTCTAGACAGCCTCATTTCACTGGGAACAACACTGAAAGCAGATCATGTCAATGCTAGTTAATTAGCCGACGTGTGGTACTACCCTCCCTCTCCTCTAACTCTCTCTTCTCCTCCTCCTCCCTACCATCCATCCCTCTCTCTCTTCTCTTCCCTAGAGGTGAGAATGGTCCAGGAGGGTTTGTGGTCCTGAAGTCCAACAGTAACCCCTCGGTCTGTACCTTTATCTGGGTGCTCAACACAGACCTCAAGGTAAGAACAGACCATTGTGGATGGTTTGTGTGTGCATGTAGCTTTGATGTATAGTCAGTGGGCTGGAGAAGCAGTATAACTTACATGTCTGATCTTGTTTTGTCTCAGGGTCGACTGCCCCGCTACCTTATCCACCAGAGTCTGGCTGCCACCATGTTTGAGTTTATGGCCCATCTACGCCAGCGCATCCGTGACCTACGGTCCACTCGCTAGATGCCCTCTCACTTACTTCCTGTCGGGAAGCTAGATGCTTGCAACCCACAGCGCCACCGCAGGTTTGGTGGTGTCACTGCAGATTTATGGGAACACCTACAGTTGGAAGTGCACTTGAGATTATGGTGGATATCAAACTTACTTAGACTAGAGGAAGGTCAACAGCATAGAGAATGGGAGACTGGTGTGTCTGTACTTTCACCTGTCTTTTAGACGTGAGGAGGTCTGGGACTGTCAAGAGGAGATGTTCCTCCTCTCCCATGGACTCCATGTTGTTTTTAAACATAGTTACACACGTTTTTATGTAACTTTTCTGCTGTTTCTCTCACTGATGCCAGTGTTGGCTGCATCTCCCTCCAGCCAAGAAGTCTAACAGTATTGAACGTGTAATGGAGGTCAGACTAGGACTACGCTTGATGAGACTTGATGAAGACCGCTAACTCTGAGCCTTATTCTACCGCACATTTATGTTAGCCATTGACTGGCTGTTATGCTTTTTTCTTGTTGTTTTTCCACTGTCTTCACTGTTATTCTCTGGTGACCGGGGAAACCGCTACACATGACCACATCATAAACAAAAATTTAACTGTTGGAACACAATGAACCCACAGGGTGTCCCTTTTGTCCTCGTTGACCCTCACTGCACTGTGATCCATTGAAGCTGACTGTAGGAGTGCTGTAGTCCTCCAGCCACTAGGGGGTGACACTACCACAGATCTACTAACAATGGGAGACAACCTACTTAATGGAGCTCAAGATGGGTGGTTGTGATGACTTATCAGTCACTCATGGGTTCATAAAGAGTTTCAGATACTCTACTCTTCTGTGCCAAGCCTTTAGTGGCCTTTTTAGCTAGAGGGAATCCAACTGCCCTTAATGATGGTTTATCTAAATTGTAACTGTATTGGTAAGTGTATCGCAGCCTTCTGAGATAAGCCTTGACTGCAGACATACTGTAGATGGAGAAGTGGCAGTAAATGAATTATGTGATTCTTTATGTTAAACATTTATCATTGTGGTGGATGCAATATTGAAATTGGCTATAATCAGGGGGTTCTGATTCTCTGTATCTAATAAGCATATGACAGTTCCTCAATGGCAAAGCATGCTGCTTTGCATATCACAACCTTCAGCTATCAGCCTGCTGTGTGCATGGCGATGCAGTACTGAATATCTGGTGTGTCAGGTCATTGAACATTATGCTTGTGAAAACTCATGTTCCCCTCTAATGCCTTGCAGTCCTGTAAAAATACAAGTCGGACTTGTTCTGTTTTGGGCTCCACTCTATTTTAGGGCCCTAGTTATTAACAGGCTTAGCTACATCATTATTGTATCAGAACAGAAACAAAACATGTTGAACAAAGAAACAAAATGTTTTTAAATTGTATGGGCTGTCTGAAAGTGAAAATATGGTCTTTGAGTTCCATGATGAAGAAAAAAAAGTCTGAAGATAATTTGAACAGTTTGCCATCTGTGTGAGTGGGAGTTTCACACGTAAGCCAGTTCTGTAAATCTCTTAACTAATAATTGGGCTGAGAAAGCTGTTGGTTGGTGTGGTGCCTTTGTCACAGTGACAGAAATGGGCATATAGTGTCACTGTGACCACACTTTAACTGTTAGGACTTATCTATTACTAGAATATCACTTGTTTGCTAAAGGTCTGTGTTGCAAAGGTCGCTTTATTTTCAGTTTGGTATGTTTTAATTTCTATGATTGTTCTAATGTTTTGAAATCATACAAACTGCTGATCGTTTACAAAAAAATGTGTCAATTTTCTATCGTCTTCAAATATTTTACCAGGATACTGAATTGTATTTTTTTTTAACAGAAGATTAGCCCGCCTTGAATCTCTAATAAAATGTTGAAAATAGTTATTGATGAAACATCCTGACTCCCATTTCTCAGCCTTTCCAGTAAAACCAACCCCTCAACCCTGTAACACAAACTGTCCAAGATGCCTGGTTGAGTAGGTTATCCTGTAGGCCTACATAGAAAAGCCTGATTTACAAAACGTCCACTTGTGATATTAGGAGGGACTCCTCTGATAAGGAAGATTTCACAGGGAACGTGACACAAACCACTGAGTGTTTGTTAACTGAGTAGATACCGGTAACACACAGGGTTTTGTCCAAACTGAACAAGATGGACTGGAACATGGACTACCTGGACTTGTCCACAGCAACCGTTGGGTTGCTAGACATTCACGTTATATGGCCGGGACAACCACACTACTTTTTTTTTTTTTTTTGCCTGAAGTAACCTTGGGTGTTATGTAACCATACCAAACGTAACACGTCATACTAATATGAGTATCCCGGATTTACGTTTACTATGTTACGCCTAGTCTATGAGACCAGGCTGTCCAATAAGAAACACTTATTGTTTTAAAAAGTTTCCTATTGCATTCCTTAATGAACATGGTCACGCTCCATTTCTCAGTCTCCCTCTTTCTCACCCTGTCTACCATTTGCATGGCTCTCTGTGCGCTTGTGCTCGAGGCTGTGTTTATATCATGATTATAACACTGACTAAAGTTGGCATCTCATGGGAGCTTTCCTTTTACACTACAATCTACTATGTTGTCCTTTTTTTGCCTTTTGGATGAGTGTGGTATATAAGATACAGAATTTGAGTAGTAGAGAATTTTGTGAACCAAGTGTACCTTTAGTCTAGGATTTTTTTTTTAAATAGGTCCATTCTGCGTGGATAGAATCTAGTCTTTTTATAAATAGGAGCACTGATTATCTTGTTTACTGATGAAACGGTTCTCTGATATATTTGCTATTTTACCATTTCCACTACGTGTAGAATACATCCAGGTTATTGGCCTAGGGGCGATGACATCTAGCGACAAATATTTTACTTTGAAGAAGCTTGTTTTGTTTAAATGCAATATGTAGCCTTTTTTCGTCTGTAGAGTGTGTGGTTTTAAATGGATGGCTGAAGGAGATAAGTATGTGGGTCGCAAGGTGGGGGGTACAGTAGCTAGGGCCTTGCTATTGCTGCTGGGGGGCAGAGGATCGTTCAGCTCACATGACTGGGCTGTGACTGAGTTGGGTCTTGTGTGTGCATCTGGATCTGTGGTGATGAGTGAGAGGGGAGTGACTACTCAGTGCTCTCTTTGTGGCGAGACAATCCCTGGGTCATCCTCTCTTCCAGCTTCTCTGATCCAGGAGGAAAGTCTCTGGGCCAGGATTTGGAGACCTTAGCTGGCTACCTCTTCTGGTCCTCAGTCATCGGGACCTGGAATGAGAAGAGGATTCCACACCAGTATATACAGCGTGGATGTCGGATGGAGATTGGAACCCATAGATCTGTAACTTTTGTATCTGGAAACTAGTTGTTGGAAATGACCTCGACTCTCTTTAGAATGGTTTCTGTCTGAACGGGATCTTTTTCTTGAAACTCATTTTTGTCAGCGTGGAGGCAGGGTATCAACAGAGTGAGAATCGTGGGTGTTCACCAGCTCTGTGAGTGCTTGACAAACTTTTTCTCTTTACTCCTGTGGATATTGTTTTGGAATCAAACTCGGAGGGCGTGACCAGGGTTTCAGGTCCGAACCCTCATCCTACACCACTGGGTCACCTATCCTCAGCAGGGAACTGGTAGACAGAAAGAGGTGGATATAGTGCGTTGGACCAACTTCACTGGTTGGAGAAGACATTTTTTCCTTCTTACCTGTCCTGTACCTGGATAGGACTTGAGAAACGGTACCGTATACCCTCTCTTGTTTGAAGAGTTGAACCATTTCTGGACACCAGACCTTATCTGGAATTCTAACTGCTCTCACGCTATCTTCTACCGATCTACTTCCCTCTCTCTCTCTATCAGAGATGGGGGCTGCCTTCAAGAGGTTCTGTGCTCGGTTCTGTTGCTGCTGCTGCTTTAGCGATGATGAAAGTGAGGAGGAGAAGGAGCCTTTAATCAGGTATGCAATCTGTGACACCGCGATACACTGACATACACACTTATCACCATGACAACCCATGACAACCCGACACACTGACATACACACTTATCACCATGACACCCGACACACTGACATATAGACTTATCAACATGACACCCCGACACACTGACATACATACTTATCACCATGACAATCCATGACAACCCAACACACTGACATACAAACTTATCACCATGACACACTGACACACTGACATACACACTTATCACCATGACAACCCGACACTGACATACACACTTATAACCATGACACCCTGACATATAGACTTATCACCATGACAACCCATGACACCCCAACATACTGACATGAACACTTACCGACATACACACTTATCATGACAACCCATGACACAGTGACATACACATAACACACTGACATATAGACTTATCAACATGACAACCCATGACACCTCGACACACATACTTATCACCATGACAACCCATGACATCCAAACACACTTACACCACAGGAGGCTGCTGAGGGGTGGACGGCTCATAATAAAGGCTGGAACGGAGCGAATGGAATGGCATCAAACCATGTGTTTGATGTATTTAATACCATTCCACTGATTCCGCTCCAGCCATTACCACGAGCCCGTCCTCCCCAATTAAGGTGCCACCAACCTCCTGTGACTTGCACACACTTATCACGGCACACAAACAATGTCACAATTCCTCATGTGATTTCTCACCCTCATGTCTCTACACACCAATCCATAGATTTAAGAGTTACAGTTGAAGTCGGAAGTTTACATACACCTTAGCCAAATACATTTAAACTCAGTTTTTCACAATTCCTGACATTTAATTCTAGTAAAAATTCCCTGTCTTAGGTCAGTTAGGATCACCACAATGTGAAATGTCAGAATAATAGGAGAGAGAAGGATTTATTTCAGATTTGATTTATTTCATCACATTCCCAGTGGGTCAGAAGTTTACATACACTCAATACGTATTTGGTAGAGTTGCCTTTAAATTGTTTAACTTGGGTCAAACGTTTCGGGTAGCCTTCCACAAGCTTCCCACAATAATTTGGGTGAATTTTGGCCCATTCCTCCTGACAGAGCTGGTGTAACTGAGTCAGGTTTGTAGGCCTCCTTGCTCTCACATGCTTTTTTCAGTTCTGCCCACAAATTGTCGATAGGATTGAGGTCAGGGCTTTGTGACGGCCTCTCCAATACCTTGACTTTGTTGTCCTTAAGCCATTTTGCCACAACTTTGGAAGTATGCTTGGGGTCATTGTCCATTTGGAAGACCCATTTGCGACTAAGCTTTAACTTCCTGACAGATGTCTTGAGATTTTGATGTCTTGAGATTTTGCTTCAATATATCCACCTAATTTTCCTCCCTCATGATGCCATCTATTTTGTGAAGTGCACCAGACCCTCCTGCAACAAAGCACCCCCACAACATGATGCTGCCACCCCAGTGCTTCACGGTTGGGATGGTGTTCTTTGGCTTGCAAGCCTCCCCCTTTTTCCTCCAAACATAACAATGGTCATTATGGCCAAACAGTTCTATTTTTGTTTCATCAGACCAGGGGACATTTCTCCAAAAAGTACCATCTTTGTCCCCATGTGCAGTTGCAAACTGTAGTCTGGATTTTTTATGCCGGTTTTGGAGCAGTGGCTTCTTCCTTGCTGAGCAGCCTTTCAGGTTATGTCGATATAGGACTCATTTTACTCGTTTTGTACCCGTTTCCTCCAGCATCTTCACAGGGTCCGTTGCTGTTGTTCTGGGATTGATTTGCACTTTTCGCACCAAAGTACATTCATCTCTAGGAGACAGAACGCGTCTGCTTCTTGAGCAGTATCACGGTTGCATGGTCCCATGGTGTTTATAGTTGCATACTATTGTTTGTACAGGTGAACGTGGTACCTTCAGGCGTTTAGAAATTGCTCCCAAGGATGAACCAGACTTGTGGAGGTCTACACCATGACAATTGGAGGTCTACACCTCCATTTTTGTCAGAGATTTTGGCTGACATCTTTTGATTTCCCCATGATGTCCTGCAATGAGGCACTGAGTTTGAAGGTAGGCCTTGAAATACATCCACAGGTCCACCTCCAAAAAACTCAAATTATGTCAATTAGCCTATCAGAAGCTTCTAAAGCCATGACATCATTTTCCAAGCTGTTTAAAAGGCACAGTCAACTTAGTGTATGTAAACTTCTGATTTATAAGTGAAATAATCTGTCTGTAAACAATTATTGGAAAAAAATACTTCTGTCATGCACACAGTAGATGTCCTAACCGACTTGCCAAAACTATAGTTTGTTAACAAGAAATTTGTGGAGTGGTTGAAAAACCAGTTTAAATGACTCCAACCTAAGTGTATGTAAACGTCTGACTTCAACTGTATGTCATGCTCTCCATCCACAGCCCTCAGATTTAGTCACACTAGTGTAATACACAGGTGTGGAACCAACCAACAATGATCCTCTCTATATCTATTGAATTGATAACAGCTTCACAGTCATCCCGATGTTCCCCTGATAGACCACGCGCGCCTGTGTTCGTTTGTGTGTGAGTGTGTGTGTGAGTGTGTGTGTGTGTGTGTGTGTCTATTTGTTATTTTGGTCTATTTGTTTCAGTCCTGACACTTTGGAGTACTTTGACCGCGAGGCGAAGAAGCGAAGGGAGCAGGAGCAGAACCTATGGAGTGAGCCAGGCGACCCGAGCCACTCCGAGAGAGACGATGACCGGATCCTGTACAACCTCATCCAGAACAGGAACCAGACACGCAGGGGCTCGCTGGTACCAGAAGGGGGGGGCCCAGGGAAGGGGGACAGGGGACACTTACTGTATGACAACAGAGAGTTTGGGTTTCTAAGAGGGACCCACTGGGCACTGGGCACACAATGGTTGAATCAACGTTGTCTCCACGTAATTTCCATGGATTTTATGCGCTCTGATATAATGTAGGCCTACATTATCCAACTAGGTACCATGCCTGTCAAAACAAATCAAATGTATTTATATAGCCCTTTGCACATCAGCTGATATCTCAAAGTGCTGTACAGAAACCCAGCCTAAAACCCCAAACAGCAAGCAATGCAGGTGTAGAAGCACGGTGGCTAGGAAAAACTCCCTAGAAAGGCCAAAACCTAGGAAGAAACCTAGAGAGGAACCAGGCTATGTGGGGTGGCCAGTCCTCTTCTGGCTGTGCCGGGTGGAGATTATAACAGAACATGGCCAAGATGTTCAAATGTTCATAAATGACCGGCATGGTCAAATAATAATAATCACAGGCAGAACAGTTGAAACTGGAGCAGCAGCACAGCCAGGTGGACTGGGGACAGCAAGGAGTCATCATGTCAGGTAGTCCTGAGGCATGGTCCTAGGGCTCAGGTCCTCCGAGAGAGAGAGAGAGAAAGAGAGAGAGAAAGAGAGAATTAGAGAGAGCATACTTAAATTCACACAGGACACCGAATAGGACAGGAGAAGTACTCCAGATATAACAAATTTACCCTAGCCCCCCGACACAAACTACTGCAGCATAAATACTGGAGGCTGAGACAGGAGGGGTCAGGAGACACTGTGGCCCCATCCGAGGACACCCCCGGACAGGGCCAAACAGGAAGGATATAACCCCACCCACTTTGCCAAAGCACAGCCCCCACACCACTAGAGGGATATCTTCAACCACCAACTTACCATCCTGAGACAAGGCCCGAGTATAGCCCACAAAGATCTCCGCCACAGCACAACCCAAGGGGGGGCGCCAACCTAGACAGGAAGATCACATCAGTGACTCAACCCACTCAAGTGACGCACCCCTCCTAGGGACGGTATGAAAGAGCCCTAGTAAGCCAGTGACTCAGCCACTGTAATAGGGTTAGAGGCAGAGAATCCCAGTGGAAAGAGGGGAACCGGCCAGACAGAGACAGCAAGGGCGGTTCGTTGCTCCAGAGCCTTTCCGTTCACCTTTACACTCCTGGGCCAGACTACACTCAATCATATGACTCACTGAAGAGATAAGTCTTCAGTAAAGACTTAAAGGTTGAGACTGAGTTTGCGTCTCTCACATGGGTAGGCAGACCATTCCATAAAAATGGAGCTCTATAGGAGAAAGCCCTGCCTCCAGCTGTTTGCTTAGAAATTCTAGGGACAATTAGGAGGCCTGCGTCTTGTGACCGTAGCGTACGTATAGGTATGTACGGCAGGACCAAATCAGAGAGATAGGTAGGAGCAAGCCCATGTAATGCTTTGTAGGTTAGCAGTAAAACCTTGAAATCAGCCCTTGCCTTGACAGGAAGCCAGTGTAGGGAGGCTAGCACTGGAGTAATATGATCACATTTTTTGGTTCAAGTCAGGATTCTAGCAGCCGTATTTAGCACTAAGTGAAGTTTATTTAGTGCTTTATCCGGGTAGCCGGAAAGTAGAGCATTGCAGTAGTCTAACCTAGAAGTAACAAAAGCATGGATTAATTTTTCTGCATCAATTTTGGACAGAAAGTTTCTGATTTTTGCAATGTTACTTAGATGGAAAAAAGCTGTCCTTGAAACAGTCTTGATATGTTCTTCAAAAGAGAGATCAGGGTCCAGAGTAACGCCGAGGTCCTTCAGTATTATTTGAGACGACTGTACAACCATTAAGATTAATTGTCAGATTAAACAGAAGATCTCTTTGTTTCTTGGGACCTAGAAAAAGCATCTCTGTTTTGTCCGAGTTTAAAAGTAGAAAGTTTGCAGCCATCCACTTCCTTATGCCTGAAACGCATGCTTCTAGCGAGGGCAATTTTCCAACAACAACGTTGTCTTCTGTTTGTTGGGGGAATGTGCTGCTATCTCACAGTAGGCTTACTCTAGTTGATTGACCTGTGTTTGTGGTGATAGTTGTGTACTAGGTTAATATTGTTTGTATGTAACCCTGCACCCTTGCTCTCTGTAGGCGCACCGGCGTCTGAGTGTGGACATTGAGGGTATGAGAGATCTGCGTCGGGAGGTCAGAGACAAGTGGAAGATGATCCTGGAGAATTTAGGTGAGAGAACAAATGGAGGGATAAAATGAGGGTGATAGAGAACAAATGGAAGGGTAAAATGAGGGTGATAGAGAACAAATGGAAGGGTAAAATGAGGGTGATAGAGAACATATGGAAGGGTAAAAGGAGGGTGATAGAGAACAAATGAAAGGGAAAAAGGAGAGGAAGACAAAATTAATAAAATCTAATCTCAGCAACCATGAACTCTCATTGGCTCAGGATTCATGGCGGAGGCGGAGTCTCTGCTGACGGTGTCTGCCAGTGCTTCGTATGACCGTATGAAGAACGCCTCGGCGTCACGCACACTACTGCACACACTCCACTCTGAGACATCCATCTTTAACACCCGGGAGGCCCCACCTGAGAGATACCTCTTCATCCTGGTGAGAACAGAAACTAACAGAGGAGGGACATTTTGTATTATGGTTATAATGTCTTTCACTTCCTTCTCCAAATCACTTCCTGTTTGATAATGATGACTCTTATACCTCCCCTCTTCCTCTGTTTACTCTTTCTTCATTCCCTCTTTGGGTCTTTTCTCTTCTTCCTTCACTCTGTTTTTCACCCTCTCCATCTTCCTCTCGCTTTCCCTCCTCTCTCCATCTTCCTCTCGCTTTCCCTCCTCTCCCCTTTTCATATAGGATCGTCTCATATACCTGGATGCTGCTGAGGACTTCTTGGCGAAGGCTAGACGCTTCTACCCCAAGCGTGATACTGATGATGAAGATGAGGACAACCCATTAGCAGTCAACCTGCCGTTGCTACTGGCCAGAGTGAACCGCACCATGAACAGAGAAGGGAGCGATGATGAGGACAAGAGGCTGGATGAGGAAGATGGGAGCGGAAGAGAGGAGGACAACTTCTAGACGGAACAGGAGCTGCAATGACCTCAAACAGTAGACAGGGGGCAATAGTTAGTTGTTTATGTTGCAGAGTTGGGAGTATACAAGGACTAGGATGTCTGATTCTGAATATACTCTGTTGAAAATACTCTCCCAATTTACACTAACACTAGGGGCTCTATTCAATCTGTGTTGCTGAAGTGTTACAGATTGTGCGATAGAAATGTTAACGTAATTTCTGACTGAACAGACATATGCCATGTTTACCTGCTAACACGGGAACATTGCCTTCACATTTCAATCACGCTGTAACGCTGAACTTCCGCCATACAAACTGAATAGAGCCCGAGGTTTGAACAAAAAATATACAGCTTTCCTTTCACCTCATCAGAACCATGATCCAATATGATTCTGTTTCTCTGTTTAGGCAGACTTAGCTGGGTCTCAGGTATATTAGGGAGAGTTTGAGGTTATCACCCTGCCATTTTTTAAAATCCATCCAGACAGTGTTAGTTACCCAACTCCCTGGGTCTGTTCATTATTCGTCTCCGCCAGGGAACACAGTGGACACAGTTAAACACAGCACTGAAACCCGTAGGGCACAGCTGTCCTGTTCCACATCAGCACTTTGTCTCATGATTATCAGCACTTGTTTTATCGAGTCACAAGACAGTCTTTTAAAACCAGTAGTTAAGATTACCTTGGAATAAATGTGTGTTAAACCAATTAAATCATTTGGAGTTGTCCATTTATTTAACGGACCATGCTTATCGAGAGGTACTAGTGTATTTTTTGTTCATGAAGTTTACAGAGATGAGTTTAGTAACAAAATGACGACTTTGAATGAGTGTGTGTGTGTCTGTGTGAACAGTGGAGGTTGCAGTATGTGGGCATCTAATGGTCACTTTAAGTACATGTCAAGATTGTGAGAGCGTTTGGGATGTTTTGGTGAGTTGAAGGGGATGCAGCATGTGTCTTATGTTCTATTGTAAAGTTGATATGGAAAATAAAGTGGCAACCTGATACTGCAGACCAAGTTATGTGTGTGTGTGTGTGTGTGTGTGTGTTTGGCAGGGTTAATGTGTCCACGGGGAGCTCTAAACTCCCTGTCACATGTCGGCATGGTGTGGTCACAGCTCCAACACTGTGGCTCACCCATGCCTGCTGTGAGCCACGCCCCACAGAGATAGCCTCTGACCTGGCCCAATCTGGCCTGTCCTGGGCGTGCTCGTCCCTTTGGGTCCACAGGGGGTGTGTGGATGAGGATGTTGATGGGTTGATGGTCAGCTGTCTATAATGTTACATGAGAAGGACAGCATGTTTCTTAGAAAATAGACAGTGGCATCATTCCCATAGGGGGAACAAAGGCACACTCCCTCAGATGTGTCCTGTTCCTCTATTCCCCCAACGAAGTGGTTCCTTCCAAATTGCACAGAGCAAAGAGATGCTAGATATTCTAGAGTCTAATAGTTGCAGTATTGTCAGTGGAGGAGAGAGAGCGTAGAGTGACACTGGATTTTAGCTGCCAGTAATGGGCAGGAGGTATGTTTGCAAATTAATTTAATCAAGCTATGTGGCCTATTGATTCTTTTTTGATGAATAAATGAAACCAAAATGTTTTGCTGTTTCTCTGTAATACTTCATTTGATCTTCTTGTTCATCTTTCGATGTTGATCATTTTCCTGCACAGCAGGAAAGGCTTCTAAAGTTCGTAATTTCCACTTTGAAATTTCAGACTTGACTTGCCCTGCTGAAAAACGATTCAACCCCTAATCCACATAATAATTTACATTTCATGTTGCTCAGGACTATATTCCTGCTGTAGCAAACTGGTTCAAATTAAGATCCTACCTCCGTAGCCACTTATCAATTTGATGAAGTTGGAAATTCATACACAGAGCTATACATGCAAAGATTGACAGACATTTAGTTTGTTCTTTAAAAAAGTCTAATGACAAATAGATACACAATTGACTAAAATGTATTTAATTCTTGGCTTATGACACTATATACCAGTGTGCCAGTTGTACTTAACTCCTAAGGCATAAAAGTTCTTAAAGAATCAATGTCCATCGTTCATTTAAATGACAATTGAACCGGTAAAGTGGTATAGATATATTTAAAAGCTGTTCTCTCTCTCTCTCCCTCCCTCCCTCCCTCCCTCCCTCCCTCCCTCCCTCCCTCCCTCCCTCCCTCCAGCAGCTGAGGCTGACTGTATAGTTATGTAACAGACAGATATCACCTTGGCACTCTGTAGGGGCTGCCAGGGGAAGGAATGATCATCCTGCCAGGATCACCTTATCACGGCTCTCCCTTAGGAAACTTCTACACCGAAGGCCTCATTAGAATAGTGTTGTGACAATAAATCCATGAACAGAGGAACTTTGAGTACCCATGCGGGTGCCTATCACACTTACTGTCAGGCAGCTGCGTCCCCGCCAGACATGTGACTTGTGTTGTTGTTGTGTGCTTAAAGGCCCAATGCGGCCATTTTTATTTCAATATCTAAGCATTTCTGGCATACAATTAAGTAACTTGCTGTGATTGTTTTCAATTCAAATGGAAGTATGTTGTACATTTTCACAATTATTAGTACAAAACTCAAAACAGATCATCAAGTAAGTCAGTTGATTCGAGCTCTTAAGCGCATTTTCAATTGACTAAGTACAACACATAAAATCACACGGTCACTTTTTCACCGAACTGAATTGTTTCCCATTGCAATACATGTTCGTATATAGTAATTGCCTTTCGCAATGCAATGCTCACACTACTTTTGATATGATTCTTTACATTTTACATGTCAATTGGTTTGTCTACAGATTTCGAGAGCTACATCATGAAAACGTATGGCTGTAAAGTAGAAACATAAAAAGTGTGATATATTTAAGCAATAAGGTCAGAGGGCGTGTGATATATGGCCAATAGTCCACGGCTAAGGGCTGTTCTTATGCCCGACGCAGCGCCATGCTCTTATGAACTGAGCCACATACAGGACCACTACAATACATAAGTTCAATACAATACTGTAAAATACAATACACAATTGCAATACAGGCGGAAGATGTATGATTGCCATCCCCACGAGCGTACCACACTCCTTCATGCCATGGATGAGGCATACAATGATTTCAATCCAGACCTATGTCAGGCTTGGATTCACCATGCCAAAATGTTTTTCCTCAGGTTCATAAACAATGAGGATATTTACTGCGATTTTGATGAGAACCTATGGCCAAATGCAAACTACTGCCTGCTAAACATGATGTTTATTTAATTTCTTTCATTTGATTACATTGTGAAATATGTCTTCAATGATCACACCTTTGATCACACATGGGATAGAAATTATGAAAATTTGATGTTCAGTCAATTTCTATGGGTGGTACAACTGTATTGCCTCATGTGAAAACAATATAATGTACTGTAATTTACACTGCTGTGACATACTACATTCAAAGGGCAATTTTGAAACATATATCATCATATATATTTTTTCTATTGGATTCACTGGTAGTTAAATTTCCGGCTTCAGCATTTAGTTGTCGTTTGTCGTTGTTTACCCATGTGCTGACGCTGGTCCTGTTTTGTTACCTGTCTGTTCCTGAATAAATGCTGACTCCCCATACCTGCTTCTCATGTCCAGCGTCGGTCATTACAGAATGCTGAAGCCATCATACGAAGCATCGGGGAGTGCTGGCGTTCCGGGTGGTGGTGATGTTGGGTCCGGGGTCCACCACCGATGGAACTGGGGGTACCTAAGCCAGCTTGTCGGGCTGTCACGCCCTAGCTGGCTCGAGAGGTTCGTGCCCCGGTTGGCTCGGAAGGTGCCCATCCCACATCTGGCCTCAGCCAGATTGTCAGGTTTTTACGCCCAGCCGGCTCGTCAGGCTGCCGGATCATCGGGCTTCCACGCCTCAGCGGGATCGTCCGGCTTTCACACCCCAGCCACATTGTCGGGCTCCCATGCCTCAGCCGGCTCGCCAGGCCCCCCATGCCTCAGCCGGCTTGCCAGGCCCCCCATGCCTCAGCCGGCTTGCCAGGCCCCCCATGCCTCAGCCGGCTCGCCAGGCCCCCCATGCCTCTGCCGGTTTGTCTGGAGTTTACGCCCAGCCGGCTTGTCCAGTGCCTGTGACCCGGCCGGCCCGTCAGGCTCGCCCAGGTGGGACACCGGGTGGAGCCCCTAGAGGGGGGGTACTGTCATGCTTGCTCCCACTCCCCCTCCCTGGCGCCAGACTCCCTAGCATTTGGCACTCCTGCCACCATCATACCGGTCTGTTCCTGATTAAATGTTGACTCCCTGTACCTGCTTCTCATCTCCAGCGTCGGTCATAGGGAGTTCTTCTATCCCATAAATAATAATAGTCCAAATGTGGATGTGTTAAGTATGGTTGAGACAAGTGTTCAGGCTATGGATGACGCAATAGAAAATGACGTGTCCCACAGAACGAATACCCCTTTTCGAGACAAATCCACCTTTTGTCTGCCAAGATACAGAAATCCCTCACAAGAAACATACTACAGATTGGTGGAAAAATATGTCTCTCAAATTCTGAATAAGAAACGAGAATACAGAGTCTACAATAATCTCCCTAAAGAATGATTTTTTTGAAATTATTCCACTTTGATAGGGCGTAATGCTGATGAGGGCGGAGCTGTGGTGTTGTTAAACAGTGATGACTATGTGAATGAGATCCGGGGACAATTGAACACCACCACTTTTTATCAGAAATTGTCACGTGACCCCACACCACTGTTCAAAGATGAGATTCACTGCAAGCTGAAGTCTCTTGTGGAAAGGGGAGACATTATGCAAAAAATAATATGAGTTCATGAATCAAGAGTGAGTCCAATCAAGAGCGTTATTCATGCCTTACCAAAAATCCACAAACGTTTGGATAAGCCACCAGGGAGACTTATTGTGGCCTCCATTGGCTCATTGACTGAAAATATTGCTACGTTTGAAGATTTCTTTCTAAAACCCAGTGTGGTGTCACTCCCTGCATATGTACGTGATTCTATAGACATGATTAACACCATGATTAACACTCAAAAAATGCACAATATGAATGGGGAGATGCTTTTGGCTTGCTCTGATGTTTAATCCCTGCATACTCCATCAGGGAGGCCTAGAAGCCATGGCACACTGTCTTAGTCAACGACCCACTGGCACACTGTCTTAGCCTACGACCCACTGGCACACTGTCTTAGCCTACGACCCACTGGCACACTGTCTTAGTCAACGACCCACTGGCACACTGTCTTAGCCAAAGACCCACTGGCACACTGTCTTAGTCAACGACCCACTGGCACACTGTCTTAGCCTACGACCCACTGGCACACTGTCTTAGTCAACGACCCACTGGCACACTGTCTTAGTCAACGACCCACTGGCACACTGTCTTAGTCAACGACCCACTGGCACACCGTCTTAGTCAACGACCCACTGGCACACTGTCTTAGTCAACGACCCACTGGCACACCGTCTTAGTCAACGACCCACTGGTACACCGTCTTAGTCCACGACCCACTGGCACACTGTCTTAGTCAACGACCCACTGGCACACTGTCTTAGTCAACGACCCACTGGCACACTGTCTTAGTCAACGACCCACTGGCACACTGTCTTATTCAACAACCCACTGGCACACTGTCTTAGTCAACAACCCACTGGTACACTCCCTCGCACTAACTATATTGTTGAACTGGCTGAGATTGTTCTGACTAAGAACTTTTTCATGTTTGAAAATGACATGTTCATTCAACAGAAGGGGAGAGCTATGGGTAGTGAAAATGGCACCAAATTATGCCAATCTGTATGTGGGGCTGTATGACGAATGTTGTTTTTTCAGCCCTAACAATTCAATCTTGCACCACATCAGGCTCTGGAAATGCTTCATTGATGACGTATTCCTTACATTCCTGGATCGATTACGCTCTTTCATCAATACAAGCAGTGAACATTTGAAATTCGCCCTCACCTTTGATGCACATGAAACAAGTTTTCTTAACATTCTGATTAACCTCTACAGGATCGGTGGGTCCCCCCACAGGATGGTTGAGCTAACGTAGGCTAATGCGATTAGCATTAGGTTGTAAGTAACAAGAACATTTCCCAGGACATAGACATATCTGATATTGTCAAAAAGCTTAAATTCTTATAAATCTAACTGCACTGTCAAATTTACAGTAGCTATTACAGTGAAATAATACCATGCTATTGTTTGAGGAGAGTGCACAGTTATGAACTTGAAAAGTTATTAATGAACCAATTAGGCACATTTGTACAGTCTTGATACAACATTTTGAACATCATTGCAATGGTTTATTGGATCAGTCTAAAACTTTGCACATACACTGCTGTCATCTAGAGCCCAAAATCTAAATTGTGCCTGGGCTGGAATAATACATTATGGCCTTTCTCTTGCATTTCAAAGACGATGGTAAAAAGAAAAATGCATGTTTTTTTCTTTGTGTTATCTTTTACCAGATCTAATGTATTATATTCTCCTACATTAATTTCACATTTCCACTAACTTCAAAGTGTTTCCTTTCAAATGGTATCAAGACTATGCATATCCTAGCTTCAGGTCCTGAGCTACAGGCAGTTCGATTTGGGTATGTCATTTTAGGCGAAAATTTGGGAAAAAAGGGTGGATCCTTTTAGTTAAGAGGGGGTGGCTTTAGCACGGACCTATACAGGAAGATGACGGAGAGCAATTATCTGTTACGCGAAGACAGCTTTCACCCTACACGCCTAAAAAAGAGCCTCCATACCCCCTCAGCCAATACAATTGCATACGCAGGATTTGAAGTACACAGGGTGACTATGACAAACAAGCCGACTGTCTGGATGAGCGTATCAGACAACGGGGTTACCCAGAGGAATGGCTGCATGACGCAAGGGATCGTTATAAAAATATGACCCAAGATGACAGCCTCATGCCCAAACCACCCCGTTCAATGCCTCCTTCAGTGCTCCTCACTTGGTAAACAGTTCGAGCACATGATTAAAAAACACTGGGACATCTTGAGCACTGATCCACAACGGGAAAAGACGTTTAAAGAACCCCCGCGGGCAGTCTTTAGACGCTCCCCCAACATCAGTCAAATGGTGGTGAGGTCGGATCTTCCACCAGTGCCACGTAGTACATTCTTAGACAACGTGCCGGACGGTAATTATAGATGTGGCCGATGTACCCAGTGTAACTTTACGAACAACTGCACAATGTTCAATCACCATATAACGGGCAAGGCCATTAAGAATAAGGGTGTCATTAGGGTACTAGACCCCCTAAGAACAATGTCTAATTGCTGACACAAGAAAGCAACGTTTGGGAGAAAAAAAATTCAACCTACACACAGTACCCCATACTGTCTAATTTTTAAGTTTATTACAAATAAAAAAACAAAATACCTTAACATAAATATTCAGACCCTTTGCTATGAGACACAAAATTAAGCTCAGTTGCATCCTGTTTGTCACGCCCTGACCTTAGAGAGCCTTTTAATGTCTCTATTTGGTTTGGTCAGGGTGTGATTTGGGGTGGGCATTCTATTTTTTGTTTTCTATGATTTTGCGTTTCTATGTTTTGGCTGGGTATGGTTCTCAATCAGGGACAGCTGTCTATCATTGTCTCTGATTGGGAACCATACTTTGGTAGCCCTTTTTTCCTCCTTTCGTTGTGGGTAGTTATCTTTGTTAGGGGCACTATAGCCCTCTTAAGCTTCACGGCCGTTTTGTATTGTTTCTTGTTTTTGTTGCCGATTTATCCAAATAAAATAATGTAATGTACACTCACCACGCTCACCACACTGCGCTTTGGTCTTCCTTCAACGACGGCCGTGACACTGTTTCCATTGACATCCTTGAGATGTTTCTAACACTTGATTGGAGTTCATCTGTGGTAAATTTTATTGATTGGTCATGATTTGGAAAGGCACACACTGGTCTACATAACATTCCACAGTGTATGTCAAAGCAAAAAACAAGCCATGAGGTTGAAGGAATTGTACGTAGAGCTCCGAGACAGGATTGTGTCGAGGCACAGATCTGGGGAAGGGAACCAAAACATTTCTGTAGCATTGAAGGTCCCCAAGAACACAATGGCCTCCATCATTCTTTAATGGAACAAGTTTGGAACCACCAAGACTCTTCCTAGAGCTGGCCGCCCGGCCAAACTGAGCAATCCGGGGAGAAGGAAGTTGACCAAGGGAGGTGGTAAGGGAGGCTACCAAGAACCCGATGGTCACACTAACAGAACTCCAGAGTTCCTCTGTGGAGATGGGAGAACCTTCCAGAAGGACAATCATCTCTGCAGCAATCCACCAATCAGGCCTTTATCGTAGAGTGGCCAGACCGAAGCCATTCCTCGGTAAAAAGGCACATGACAGCCCACTTGGAGTTTGCCAAAATGACCTAAAGCACTCTCAGACCATGAGAAACAAGATTCTCTGGTCTGATGAAACAATGATTGAGCTCTTTGGCCTGAATGCCAAGTGTCACGTCTGGAAGAAACCTGGCACCATCCTTACGGTGATGCATGGTGGTGGCAGCATCATGCTGTGGGGATGCCTCTCAGTGGCAGGGAGACAAGTCAGGATCGAGGGAAAGATGAACGGAGCAAAGTACAGAGAGATCCTTGATGAAAACCTAATCCAAAGTGCTCAGGCCCTCATACTAGGGCGAATAATCACCTTGCAACAGGACAACGACCCTAAGCACACAGCCAAGACAAAGCAGGAGTGGCTTCGGGACAAGTCTCTGAATGTCTTTGAGTGGCCCAGTCAGAGCCCGGACTTGAACCCAAATAAACATCTCTGTTGATACCTGAAAATAGATGCGAAGCAACACTCCCAATCCAACCTGACAGAGCTTGAAAGGATCTGCAGAGAAGAATGGGAGAAACTAGGTGCGCCAAGCATGTAGTGTCATATCCAAGAAGACTCGAGGCTGTAATCCCTGCCAAAGGTGCTTCAACAAAGTACTAAGTAACGGGTCTGAATACTTATGTAAATGTGATAAACATTTGCTCAAATATCTAAAAACCTGTTTTTCCTTGTTCATTATGGGGTATTTTAGTATTTAAGCATCAGCTGTCTGAGCAGCTTACCAACCACGGTACCTGTACACAGCCCATCTGTAAATAGCATTTGCACACACTGTACATATACTTTTTTTTCTATTGTGTTAAGTGACTGTACGTTTGTTTATCCCATGTGTAACTCTGTGTTGTTGTTTTTGTCACACTGCTTTGCTTTATCTTGGCCAAGTTGCAGTTGTAAATGACAACTTGTTCTCAACTGGCCTACCTGGTTAAATAAAGGTGAAATAAATAAATAAATAAATAAACAAATAAATAAAAGTATTGTGTGTAGATTGTTGAGGGGAAAAAGCAGTTAGTCAATTTTAGAATAAGCCTGTAACATAACAAAATGTGGAAAAAGTCAAGGGGTCTGAATACTTTCCGAATGCAATGTAGGTCACAAATCAAATCTCAATTCAAATTCAACTCATGATCCACATCCTGCATTGCTCACACCTAATCCAGTCCCCACCTGTGACTGAAAACAGGGAGAGAAATGCCCATTGGAAAACTCTCTCTTAAAAACATAAGTAGCTATCTAGCTATATGACATAACATGCGGTGTAAAATAGCTAAAAGGCTATATTGTAACATTAACTGTAAAGCTATCCGTCCCTAGTGGAAACATTTACAACTGCAATTAAGTTACTTAATCTATTTAATGTATTTTACCTCAGACCATCTGGTAATAAGGTTGCAAGCTAGCACTCCAAGCAGCTTATGCTACTAGCTAGCTGACTAGCATATACTGCTAGTGAAGTTGCTAGCTAGCAAATTAGCATAAACAAGTGCTAACTGTGCCAGTCATTGTCTAAATGACAGGTAGAAACACATTCATAACCATAAAGGGGTAACTAGCCCCCAGGGGCCAGTTACCCCCTAGTAGGGGTGGCGAGCTGCACCCAACACACTCATCCAACATATTATAAATTATTTATCTTAAGGCTTTCCTACTTTTATATTTAAAAATAAATTATTGATCTAACTTCATCTACAACTTTTTCAAAATTTCAACTTTTTTAAAAATCAACTTACCACAGTAAATGTTAGCGTAAACTGCTAGGAGTGCTAGTTAGAACTTAGATCGTCTGAGGTAAAATAAATTAAAAAGCTAACGTAAAAATGAAACAAGCTCTGAAAACAAGAATAGAATAACACTGGAGTATTATCAGAACCCTTGACCAGAGAAACCCTGTGGCTGTGCATTTCATGGAGGCTCGTCACAACATTAGCTCTCTGAGATACATTGGGTATCGTACATGTTAAGACTCCAAGGAGGGGTGGAGATACTGATCATCTATTATTGAGAAGAGAATTGTATTCGACTCACAATTTGTGTACCATGTCTCCTAAAGGTCTGAACCAAGAGTTTGATATCAGACCATTTCTTACTTGAATATGTCACTTCGATTTGTCTTGCCTTCTGGGTCTCCTACTTAGTAATTTTGTAAATACATATTCTTTTCTGTTACTACTACATGTACCCATTTCATTGATATCGAATTATTAGAGATACACAAATAGTTTTTTCACCCACGGTGCATCATGTGCTTAGTGGTCATGTGAGGTGAAATTTGTATATTTTGGGATGTGAGCGTTCGGTTTGTTTGTTTGTCCTGACGAAGATCCGTTTCGGATCGAAACGTTCTCAATAAAAGCGGTGAATTGGGATCTTTAACAGTGTGCGGGCCTTCTTGTTCTTTACTTGCATTACAAATGTTACCAGTTTGGTGTTTTCTAATAACAGTTTTTCAAATTCACCATACATTAGTGAATATAGCACCATAACGATAAAAAAAGCTGTAACACTGACTCATATGACAGTCACTAATGTACTGTATGTGCTAGGTTAATGAGTGTAAAAAAAGTATGATTATCTTATCAAATGTCTAAACAGAAACTGAGTGATTATCTTATCAAATGTCTAAAAACAGGTACCGAGGGATTATCTTATTAAATGTCAAAATGTGTTTAGTTCTGTTTTTTGAAAAGGAGAATGATCTCATTGCATAAGTATGCCCCGAGACGTACTAGGTTTCTGCAATTGGAATCCTGAACTGAAGTGACATTTTATGGTTGTCATGGCTGCATAACACATAGTGTGTGAGTGCGTGTGTGCATCTGCAATGTGATATCTTACATACATTGTGTCATTACGGTACATGTCTTAGACATGAGAATAGGAATATATTGCTGTATTTAGGGGACATTTTTACAAGGTTTTATTTGAGGACATTTAAACTAAATGATGTACATGAATATATTAATTGAAACAAATAACTCATAACTAATGTATTAGATCAAGTTGAGGGAGAGGAACGAATCCAATACTTAATAATTGTTTGTATTATCCGATAACTGTGCAGCTGTGTAAAATATTGTACATTGAAGAATAGATTAATATCTAGTTTCAATATTAATTTGAAAGCAAAAGATTCTTGCTATGCGGGTGTTATATATTGGATGACATCAGTGCCTGATGCGGAAGAGTTAGTCATTGAAAGATTGGCTGGTAGTGACACCGAGGCAACATTTCATGTGTGCGTGTGTGTGTATATGTGTGTACGTGTTTTGTTTGTGTGCGTTTTGTGTGTGTGCGTGAGAGAGAAATCTTTAAGGCTGTAACCTGAGAGACTCTTGGCTGGAGTGGGTCTCTGTCATCAGACTAATAAATCAGAGATAGAAGTCACTGTCCAGTCACAGTGACTGACGAAACACTGTTACAACACAGCTAATAAGGTAGATAACAGATTCACAAGGTACTGTACGCCAGTCAAATAAAAATGACTTGTGTTCTACTTACTGTAGTTTATACAAAACAAGAGTTGGTCCCTTGGTCAATGCCTTAGCCTGGTATCTGTTCTGTAGCACGTATAGCCTTGCTTTATCCAAAACAGACTGACCACCTGTCTACAGAACATCACCTTTGATCTTGAGTCTCTAAAAGGAACTTTTACCCCAAATATAGCCAGGCCGTACATGCCAGGGCTCTCCAGGGTTACAGGAAGAGACAACCCTAAGTAAGCCCTGCAGTTTCGCACTGCTAACTACCAAGATAACTGTCCGTTTCACACTGCTAGCTACCAAGATAACTGTCAGTTTCACACTGCTAGCTACCAAGATAACTGTCAGTTTCACACTGCTAGCTACCAAGATAACTGTCAGTTTCACACTGCTAGCTACCAAGGTAACTGTTAGTTTCACACTGCTAACTACCAAGGTAACTGTTAGTTTCACACTGCTAGCTACCAAGGTAACTGTTAGTTTCACACTGCTAGCTACCAAGGTAACTGTTAGTTTCACACTGCTAACTACCAAGGTAACTGTTAGTTTCACACTGCTAGCTACCAAGGTAACTGTTAGTTTCACACTGCTAACTACCAAGGTAACTGTTAGTTTCACACTGCTAACTACCAAGGTAACTGTTAGTTTCACACTGCTAACTACAAAGATAACTGTTAGTTTCACACTGCTAGCTATCAAGATAACTGTCAGTTTCAAAATCTGTTTGTATGTTTATGTACAGTATATGTACATGTACACTGAGTATACCAAACATGCCTTATGCCTTCAGAACGGCCTCAATTCATCCGGGCATTGACTCTACAAGGTGTCGAAAGAATTCCACAGGGATGCTGGTCCAGGTTGACTCCAATGCTTTCCACAGTTGTGTAAAGTTGGCTGGATATCCTTTGGGTGGTGGACCATTCTTGATACACACGGTAAACTGTTGAGTTTGAAAAACAAAGCAGTGTTGCAGTTCTTGACACAAACCAGTGCGCCTGGCACCTACTACCATACCCTGTTCAAAGGTACTTACATTTTTTGTCTTGCCCATTCACCTTTCGAATGGCACATACACAATCCATGTCTCAATTGTATCAAGGTTTAAACATCCTTCTTTAACCTGCCTCCTCCCCTTCATCTACACTGATCGAAGTGATTTAACAGGTGACATCAATAAGGGATCATAGCTTTCATCTGGATTCACCTATGTCATGGAAAGAGTTCTTAATGTTTTCTATGCTCAATCTATGTATTCTCTTTTGAGGCAATAGAGTTTCCCCTCAGCACCCAGCATTATTAGCATGAGCTGATCTCTTTCCACATTAGTGTTCTGCCACTGGTTGCTATATGTACATCAATACCTAAGCTCTATTCAGATGCCAGCTCTCAGAAGCCTCCCACCTGTGTGCTCGTGTGTGTTTACATGTCTCTGAACACTGGGTCTGATAGTGCTCTTAAGAGGGAAACTTTCCACTTCATTTGATAACCGGATGTCCCTCAATTTAGCATGTTAGGTCAGGGTGATTATAGAGGGGATTGGGGGTATAATTTGGGGATCAGGGGATTCTGAGTACAATTACCGGTAACACACCCACTCCCATTTCTTTACCGCACTCTCTTTCTCTCTCCCCCAGCCACCTCCCTCTCTCTCTCTTCCTCTCTCCCCCATCCACCCCCTCTATCTTCCTCTCTCCCCCAGCCACCTCTCTCTCTCTCTCTCTCTCTCTCTCTCTCTCTCTCTCTCTCTCTCTCTCTCTCTCCCCAAGCCACCCCCTCTCTTCCTCTCTCCCCCATCCACCTCCCTCTCTCCCCCAGCCACCTCCCTCTCTCTTCCTCTCTCCCCCAGCCACCCCCTCTCTCTTCCTCTCTCCCCCAGCCACCTCCCTCTCTCTTCCTCTCTCCCCCAGCCACCTCCCTCTCTCTCTCTCTCTCTCTCTCTCTCTCTCTTCCTCTCTCCCCCAGCCACCTCCCTCTCTCTTCCTCTCTCCCCCAGCCACCTCCCTCTCTCCCCCAGCCACCTCCCTCTCTCTTTCTCAACAGCTGCCCTGAGTCAGTCAGTTCTAACTCCCGGGACAAAGTCAGGGACGGGCCGCTCTTGGTGTCAGGTGTCAGCACACACTAGCTGTGGAGTGACAACATGGCTTAGAAATAGCAGCAGGGCTTCTATAAAGGAGATGGACGGGCATATTCCCAGACACAGACAGCAGAGACCACCAGACCATCACCACCACCACAGAGGCAAGAGAGAGGAGAGAGCTGCCTGAACCATCACAGATTACCTTGGCTAGCAACTACAGACAGACAGATAATCCAGAGAGAAGAACACCCAACACAGAGACACCAAGACAGACAGATAGATAGAGAGCTTCTAGAGTCCTAGAAGCTAACGGAGGTGATAAAAACAGATATAAGGACAGAACTGTGATAATGCAGGTGTGTACCGTTGTTGAGAAGCGTGCTGGGGCCGTGGTGGGGGCTGAGCTGGCCTGCAGCGTACATGAAGAGAACCAGGCTCAGAGGGAGAGCTACAAAGCCGACTGGAACAGCGTTAACATGAAGACCCGAGCCATGGACAGGTGAGACACAGCCTTTTGACAAACTGTATTAATTACTTCTGGTACATAGAACATATTGAACAACATTAAGTAATTTCTTCTTATATAAAATATCCAATAACAATAAAGCACGACGTTCTCCTATATTACCCTGTGAGTCATCATACTCAAGACTAGCCTACTGTATAATGTATCTTAGTTATAATAACTGTCAGGCTAATCTATCAGCTGACTGTAAAATGTAATGATTTTCATTTCGCTGGTAGGACTCTCTGCTTGATACTGTAAGAGATTGGAGTTTGAAAATCACTGAGCAATATCCAACTGTTCATTCCTAACTGTGAGGGTCTCATCTCTCCACAGGCAGACAATGAACATGAACGATGACTCTCGTAGGGAGACCTACACTCGTCAGTGGGAGGCTCGCTCTCTGGCCCAGGCCTGTCCCTCGGGGGTGTACAGAGTGGGCACCGTGGAGAGGGGTGTGAGAGAGCACCAGCTTCTGCCCAAGAGGAACACCCTGCCGCTGCCCATCTTCACCCCTGCACAGCTGGGCATCCGGCTGGGTCGCGGAGCACCACACACCCAGAAGGACCTCCGTCCCTTCCCCATCCCCGACGGTGTCTGCCCTGGCAAGAGGGCCGTGGTTGAGATCACACAGGACCTGCCTCCCGCCAAGCCACTCAGGATGGAGTTCGCCAAGGCGCCCAAAGCACTGGGCCGCTCCGTGTCACAGGAGGCCCAGAGAGGGTGAAGGAAGAGGAGAGGAACAATGGACGTTAGAGTGAAAGGTTAACTTTGGGGCTCAGTCCATCAGATAACAGCATGGAGGGATGTGTATAGATTTATTCCTAGTGACATTTATTCCATCCCTATTCCCTAGTAGTGCCGTCACACAGTGTATACCTTTCCTGTTTAATTAAGTATTACATGTATACTAGGGACATGTCCAATGTCATACTGTTTGTTATACAAGGTATTATTTGCTTAGAGAGCTGATGGCATCTTTTGATTGACAGAAAGGTGTGTTTCAGCTGTGCCATCAACTAATCTCCCTGTTGACTGGAAAATACCAGACTGTCCTTGTCACGTCTACACACTGAATGAACTGCCCCTGCCCCCCTGCCTGGCTAAAGCCAGCTCTGGATAAGCCACACAGCATAGTATGGCATTCTGACTGCATTGTGTGCAGTGGTACATTCTGACCGCATTGTCATATTATGGCAATGACACCTCACAGTATTGAGACAGCAGGACATTTAATATGCTCAACCAATGTGCTAATGAGGATGTATTTTTTGATATATTCATGTGGAATGATGCACAGATGAGGGAGGTGAGGGAAGGGACATATGAAGATATCAAAGATGCTTCAAAAGGGACAGAGTGGGAGAGAGCAGAAGAGAATTGGAACTGTAGAGCGGAACAAGAAAGTGGGCACGGAGGGAGGGGTGGGCTCAACATACCTTGGCATCCATCCCTCTTCTTTCATAAGAATGGAGAGCTGGTGAGCCTCCAGACCTTCAGAAGTCCTTGACACACTCTAATCCTGGGTGAGAGGACAGAACGGTACAACATGATCCCACACTGGGAACCCAGACAAAGGAGCCACTTGGGCACAGACGTCAATTCAACATCTATTCCACGTTGGTTCAATGTCATTTCATTGAAATGATGTGGAAACAACGTTGATTCAACCAGTGTGTGCCCAGTGGGAGGTTTGTGTGTGCTGACATGTCTGGATGGTCCCGGGTCAGGACTCAAGTCATTGATATAGACTGACTACTTGTATGATCAAGACTTATCGTATATATTTCAAACAATGTGTCATTTGACAGTGTTTGAGCTGATCTGCCCACCTAGCTGTGTGTTAATGTTGACATCTGATGTACAGCATCTGATGTATCTGGTAGAGTTAGTGAACAGATCATACAGAATGATGTGAGTCTCTACTGTTGTAGAGGAAAGTGGGGTAAGTTGAGCCATTTCTTACATTCAGCATCACTCTGTCAAGGGAAATATAGTATTCTTTCTAACAAAGATGTCTACATGTATTTCAGGATGTTGTGTATCCCTGGAAATAAACCGAATTCATGTAAACATTGTAATTTTGAAAGCATAGTTTGTCCAAAAAAAGGGGTCTCTTGACACAATTTATTTGAGCCGGGGGCCGGGTAAGTTAAGCCGTCTACAAATGTCAGTACTGAATGAAATATTACCACTAACTGTTTCCCAAACACAATTCAACACCACCACAATCACTTTTTTGTCTTGTAATAATTTGAAGCATCTTTTAACACTTGTCATTGGCTCAACCATTTACCCCACTGCCGTTGGCTCAACTTACCCCAAGGCAAACATTTTGACTAAATCAGCCCACACAGCTACAAGGATGCACTTTCATGTTAGGTTTAGGACCGCATATTGAAGCTTATAGAGACCCAAAATGATGTATAGAACAATTTTTCACAGACTCCATGAAATTATGACCTCTTCCTAAATATTTTGTCAAATTATTAATTTTGTGTATGGCTTCCTAGATACAACTAACCCGTTTGGCTCAACTTATCCCACTCTCCACTATCTGTTTTCATGTGTTGGGTTTATATTTTTGTATAATAAAATCTGAAGTGCTTTTCACTTTTTTTCCTGTGTTAACCTGTTTAATACAACCATCAAAGACCACACACACACACACACACACACACACACACACACACACACACACACACACACATACACACACATACACACACACAGTAAATGGGGAGTGGTGATGATAGATTAATCAACGCCTGACTGATTATCAGCTGTAAACAACAGGGCTAACTCATGACCTTGCACCTACAGGCTTCTGTTCAGGCAGCAACAGCTGAACTGGGGGCTTATGTATCTTTTTTGTATTGAAAATCAAGTCTGAAATTTCAAAGTGATTATTACAAACTTCAGAAGATTTGTCAAACTTCAAATACACTACAAGTTTTACATTTCCTGAAAGTTCCCCTGCAACAGGGTGATACAATTAGTGCCTAACATCTTACCATAAGGAAACGTAAAACTTGTAAACTGACTGAGCTGGACATCTCTACAGAATTCTTGTTTATACAGTGCATTTGGAAAGTATTCAGACATTTTGTTACGTTACAGCCTCATAATGATATGTATGAAATGGTTTCCCACCCCCTTATCAATCTACACCCAATACCCCATAATGAAAAAGCAAAAACAGGTTTTTAGAATTTTTTGCAAATTCATAAAAAAATAAATGAAAACAGAAATATCACATTTACATAAGTATTAAGACCTTTTACTCAGTACTTTGTTGAAACACCTTTGGCAGCGATTACATCCTTCAAGTCTTCTTGGGTATGATGTTACAAGCTTAGCACACATGCATTCAGAAACTTGTCCCAAAGGCATTCCTGCATTGTCCTGGCTGTGTGCTTAGAGTCATTCTAATGTTGGAAGGTGAACCTTCGCCGCAGACTGAGGTCCTGAGAGCTCTGGAGCAGGTTTTCATCAAGAATCTCTCTGTACTTTGCTCTGTTCATCTTTCCCTCGATCCTGACTAGTTTCCAGTCCCTGCCGCTGAAAAACATCCCCACAGCATGATGCTGCCACCACCATGCTTCACCATGGGGATGGTGCAAGGTTTCCTCCAGACGTGACGCTTGGCATTCAGGCCAAAGAGTTCAATCTTGGCCTTATCTGACCGGAAAATCTTGTTTCTCACGGTCTGAGAGTCCTTTAGATACCTTTTGGCAAACTCCAAGCGGGATGTCATGTGCCTTTTACTGAGCAGTGGCTTCCGTCTGGCCACTCTACCGTAAAGGCCTGATTGGTGGAGTGCTGCAGAGATGGTTGTCCTTCTGGAAGGTTCTCCCATCTCCACAAAGGAACTCTGAAGCTCTGTCTGAGTGACCATCAGATTCTTGGTCACCCCACCTGCCCAAGGCCCTTCTCCCCTGATTGCTGAGTTTGGCCAGGTGGCCAGCTCTAGGTAGCTCTAAACTTCTTCCATTAAAGAATGATGGAGGCCACTGATGGAGGCCACTGGGACCTTTAATGCTGCAGAAACTTATTGGTACCATTCCACAGATCTATGCCTCAACATAATCCTGTCTCTGAGCTTTACAGACAATTCCTTCAACCTCACGGCTTGGTTTTTCTGACATGCACTGGCAACTGTGGGACCTTATATGGACAGGTGTATGCCTTTCCAAATAATGTCCAATCAATGGAATTTACTACAGGTGGACTCCAATCAAGTTGTAGAAACACCTCAAGGATGATCAATGGAAACAGGATGCACCTGAGCTCAATTTCGAGTCTCATAGAAAAGGGTTTGAATACTTATCTATATAAGGTATTTCCGTATTTCTCTGTTTATTGCTTTTTCCCCAGTAGGCTAATATCTCCATCGGCTCTCTGCCCAGGACACACTGCTCCAGTCTCGACCCACATACTGTAACCTCTACTACTTTCTCTCCCCTGTCCCTTCATGTTTACTTTTTCCTTCCAACTCACAGTTTCTCCAACTGGGATTGTTCATTTTTCCCCACTTCCCTTTCTTTTGGTCTTTCTCCCTCTCTCTATCATTTTCTCTGCCCACCCCTTGTCTCTCTGTTATGGTGTCTAGTATGGCTCTGTGTAGGGGTCTAGGTATTATTAGCAGGGTAAACATTGCTATCACTAAAGAGACAGAGCCAGAGAGACAGCCGTATCTGCCTGTTCTTCTCCTCTGAGCTCTTAATCCCTCACTGTTTTATCAGATCTTTGGGTCATCTGGTCTGCTTCCTTTCCCCTCTTATCTAGAATAGAACACTTCTATCACCCCCCTAAAACCTATCTGCCACAGCCACACCCCAAACAGGCCGAGACAGAATCCACCATAGACGCTGCCAAGTCATGAAACCCCCCTCCAGTAGCCAAGGAATGTCAGTTGACACGGAGAGTGAAGTTCATGTGGAAAATCTCAACACAACACGGACTCCCCCAAGTCTCAGTCCATCAGATAGCCCTCATCCCATATCTCCTACTCCATCCACTAACTGTACATGCATTCTAGTACAGATATCAATATTGTGTAACTCTAACTTGATTGAATTGATCCATCCATCCATTTTGTAAATTACCAGTATGTGCTGTATCGTCTGCCATTTCAAGACTGACCCCAGATTTGGTTGTATTCTTCATCACCTTCAGGGTTCGTGGAGTCAATTTGCTTTTGATCTCCTCCCATCTAACCCCTGTGTGTACTCATCACAGTACATTTAAACCCTTAGGGCGTCATGGGAGGTCATACGGTGGTGAAGTACGGTAGAATGCAGTCACTGTGAACGCCTGTCAAAACATAAGTGTTCAATTCTCTTGTAATCTATCTTGTAATCTACTTCACCTGTCTCCACCCCTCTCACCAGGTGTATCCCATTTGTCCCTAATATCTCCTGTGTATTTACTGTCAACCTGCATTTTCTGTTTGTCTGTTGCCAATTCGTCTTGTCCAGTCAAGTCCTACTAACGTTTTTTTCCCAATCTTTGAGTTTCCATAGTTTCTGTTTTCTAGTCCTCACGGTTTCCCCAACATTTTCAGACTACTAAACAGCTATTGACTTAGAACAACAGAGAAAAAAACGGGGTGGCAGGTAGCCTAGTTGTTAGAGCATTGGACTAGGTTGCAAGATCGAATCCATGAGCTGACAAGGTAAAAATCTGTCGTTCTGCCCCTGAACAAGGCAGTGTGTACTGTCATATTGATGCCAGGCTCAGGTTCTGAGCTCTTCACCACACCTTCCACCTCACTTAACTTGCCCTCATTCACTTCCATTTTATCTCCAGAACTCAGTCTGGCGCACGGGTCACTCTGTTTGACACCAATCTTCTTTGACACCCCATCTCATCTCCATGTTTATCGCCATCTTCCTCAGATTCAAATCCAACCTCTGCTTTCCTCATACTCTTCAACGTCTTCGTCCTCTTACTCCACCTCCATTCCTCCTCAGAAACTCACCTTTCTGTCTCCCTGTTCCAAAATTCCTGTTCTTGGTCCATGATTCCTCCTACAACGGTTTACAAATGTTTGCTAGTGCTGTCAACGTTGTCTCTGTTGCTCTACGCTGATTGGCTATTATTATTATTATTTTTCAATTTCAAGGGAGGCCAAATGCTCGCTAGCTTTCCTTGCATTCAATGCTACGAGCGACAACCATGTCATACTCTTTTTGACCAAACAGCATCAGATAGATGGGCTACACGAACTGAGACAGAGGGGCGCTGTTTCGTTCACTCGGATGCTTTCTCCAGTGAGATACATTCAGCCTTTTGCGAATTGAAGGACATTTATGAAACACAGAGAGATGAAAGACAAAATAATTTGTTATTTTCTTTTATATCTTGTTAATTTTGTTTTGGGAAGCCTGGCTTCCCTTGGCATCCAAGAATATACGCCACTGCTACTCACTAATACATGCCTGTACGCACCCACTGCACACACACACGCATGCACGCTCAAAGGCGTCATGCTCATAGGGGGCACGGTGGCCCCCTCAGATTTGTCCTGTTTGAAAAATATATAATTGTTGTTCATTTTGTTGTCTCTCTGTAATACTACTAGCCACCTAGCAACTTTATGAAGTTTGCATTAGCCCAGATAGGTTCCTAATCTCCCATCCTCTTAACTAGCTACCAAGAAGTCAATTCAGGCTATCAATCTTAGCTGGCATGCCTGCTGGTAAGATTGGTCAACTTTAGAAAAGCAAGCAATAACAAAATGTACTGAATAATTCACATTCCTTTCCATATTTTACCCAGATTTTAGCAGAGATGCAGAAAACCATATTTAGTTTCTTAAAAAAAATAACAACTCGTCTGGAGGATACAGACAGCTCAAGGAATATGCTTAGATATGCAATAAAATATGCATATTTTTGACATACACTAAATATACAGAAGTATGTGGACACCCCTTCAAATTAGTGAATTATGCTATTTCAGCCACACCTGTTGCTGACAGGTGTATAAAATCAAGTACACAGCCATGCAAACTCCATAGACAAACATTGGCAGTAGAATGCCACCTTTCCAACAAGTCATTACGCAAATGTCAGCCCTGCTGGAGCTGCACTGGTCAATTGTAAGTGCTGTTATTGTGAAGTGGAAATATCTAGGAGCAACCACAGCTCAGCCGCAAAGTGGTAGGCTACACAAGCTCACAGAAAGGGACCATTGAGTGCTGAAGCGTGTAGCGCGTAGAAATCGTCTGTCCTCAGTTGCAACACTCACTGCTGAGATCCAAACTGCCTCTGGAAGCAACGTCAGTACAAGAACTGTTCGATGAGAGCTTCATGAAATTGGTTTCCATGGCCGAGCAGCTGCAGACAAGCCTAAGATCACTATACGCAATGCCAAGCGTCCGCTGGAGTGGTGGAAAGCTCGCTGTCATGCTGAAACAGGAATGGCGATGCCCCCGTGCACAAAGCGAGGTCCATACAGAAATGGTTTGTCGAGATCGGTGTGGAAGAAGTTGACTGGCCTGCACAGAGTCCTGACCTCAACCCAATTGAACACCTTTGGGATGAATTGGAACGCTGACTGTGACCCAGGCCTAATCGCCCAACATCAGTGCCCGACCTCACTAATGCTCTTGTGGCTGAATGGAAGCAAGTTCCTGCAGCAATGTTCCAACATCGAGTGGAAAGCCTTCCCAGAGAAGTGGAGGCTGTTATAGAAGCAAAGGGGAGACCAACTTCATATTAATGCCCATGATTTTGGGATGAGCTGTTTGACGAGCAGATGTCCACATACTTTTGGTCATGTAGTGTATATATGAACTTGCCAGAAACTCACTGAAATAACAAGTGACATGCTGATAGACATGAATATAAACAAGCAGCTTGACATTTATTGTCATGAATCTTGCCCTGTAGGCAAAACTGAGCAATTTCTGCAAGATGGGCCAGTTGCAAAGTCAAAATTGTCTAAATCGCAAACATGTATGAATACAAAAATGTGCTTTCTGGTCTTAATTTAAGGTTAGGCATTAGGGTTAGCAGTGTGGTTAATGTTAGGTTTAAAAACTGATTTTATGACTTTCTGTCTGTGTTAGCTTGTGACCTCTCTGCAGAGCTGCCTCCAGATCAAGATTCACAACAATAAATGTCAACCTGCTAAAAACTAACTCCCAGTCATAGAAAAGCGCCCTCTGACTTTGTCATTACAAAGATGATGCTGCACCCTGCTGGGTATTTTGTGTAATGCATGTAAAAAAAAACAAGGCCAAAACGACTATAATATATGTCATTTAGCAGGCATATATCCAAAGCGACTTATACATACATCATATCATATCATACATCATACATCTTATGTATGGTTGGTGTCGGGATTCAAACCCACAACCCTAGTGTTAGAAGTGCCATGCTCTACCAACTGAGCTACAGCACAAGTCTGGAAGTGAGCTTAAAAACATTGAACAATGCTGAACAATGATGATCTTGGCCTTTTCTTTACTTGAAATAACAAATCTAAAAAGACACACATTAAAACACGGAGAAAAAAAAACTGAACTATGGTGAGCATTATAAGATACAGAAACATGATATTATGAATAACTATTATGAAGAACAAAACTGCATCGCCTCTGAAATGTAGTTCCGTTTACTGTGACACGTTTAGAAGGATTCCATCTTGTAAAAACAAGGCTAACGATGAATGGATGCTGTAGATTTCTGCTCTTCTTGTCACTGTCTTCTCTCCGCAGCATCATAGTAATCTACACATTCGCGAGACAAAGAGAGACAGGGAATGCATCTGATGAACACATTCCTCACAAGTGCTTAGTATAATCAGCCTCGTTATAACCCACAGTAATCGCAATCAGCAGCACTGTCAGCACCCTCATCAGCGTCATTATGATCCTCCACCAACCAGCATCACAGAGCTCTCACATCATCTAACAGAGGGTGCTAATTGGGATGTTAGATCCATAGAATTAGGAATAAGTAGTAGTAGTAATTTAATAAGATATATATGGTTAGATCCTACATGTTAGAAGACTGTTACACAGCCCCTTACGTGCCCAATAAGGGCTTTGAGACTTCTCATCCTCCAGAACAACATTCTGTATGTACAGTACCACAGATTATTGAGTCATTCTATTTCTATGGTAACTCCCTCCCAATGTTTTATCTGCTGTTCTGCTATGGACACCCATGTGTTCACGCTAGTGCTGCGATATGTGTTATACAGACATATAGCAGAGATGTACAGAGTGTTCCAGTTGTGTACCTGTTGCTGGAGGGACGTCAGCCCCCACAGTCCTGGTAGCGCTGGGTGGGGGAGGAGGTGGGACCGCCCTCCTGGATGACATCACACATGCGTATCATTGTTATCGCTGGCCCACATTGTGTCACAACATCAGTCTATGTAAGTGTGGGTACGGTAGGTGTTATGAATGGGGTTGTGTTATGAATCACCTGGTGGTGTCTCTGTGTGGTGAGGGTGCTAGCTCTAGGGGTTCATGGGTGTTGCGGTAGACCAGGCTAGGGTGAGGCAGGGGTGGAGGCAACCAGGTTGGGTAGGGCAGGTAGGCCGGGGTAGGCTGGTAATGGTAGTGGTACACCTCTGGATCCTCCTCCTGCAGTATTTAACCTTTATTTAACTAGGCAAGTCAGTCGAGAACAAATTCTTATTTACAATGACGTCCTAGCACTGGCAAACACTCCCCTAACCCCAGACGATACTGAGCCAATTGTGTGCTGCCCTATGGGACTCCCGATCACGGTCGGTTGTGATACAGCACGGGATCAAACCAGGGTCTGTAGTGACGCCTCTAGCACTGAGATGCGCCACTCAGGAGCTGTAAAAAAAAATCACTGGGGACCAGCTGGCCTGGAAGGGAGGATAAAAACAGCCTATTCAGACACAACATGTGTCAAATGGCACCCTATTCTCTATTAATATATTTTTTTAATAGTGCATTATATAGGGAATAGGATGACACTTGGGGCACATCCTCACTCTCCACTTCAATGGGTTGGATGACCAACTGCTTATGGAGCATCAACACAACCACTAAACTGACAAGGAACAGTGTGACCCAAAACAGACTCCAAAAATAACTTTTAGGTGCATTAGCTAATGTGAGGAGCCAATCTGACCTCGGTCTGTTTTCTTTTCTAGATTGTCATATCAGGTTAGGTATGTCTCTACCTACTGAAACACATGTTTTCAGATGAATGATGTAAGATGAGTGTGCTGCACACGGACGGGCTGGATGATAAGTTGGCACATGTGACTGAACAGTAAATGTACCTCAGTGGTGGAGAGTGGGGCCGGGAATAGCCAAATGACTGTACCTCAGAGGTAGACGGAGGGTGGAACTGGGAATGGCCAAATGAGCTGAGGGCTGACATGGTCATGTTGTTCATGATGACCTGGTGCATCTGAGCATTTTGGATCATCATCAGCTCCACCAGGTCTGGAGAATAGCAGAGAGCAACATTACACACACACACACATGGAAGCTAACTTCTTCTATATGCCTGTTGTGCTGTCCTTTATGCTTTAAGTGACAATCAACCCGTTTCAACCCGCATGGTGTCCAATCACGAGTTCTAAATCAAATCTGACATCCTGAATGTTCTGTCCTCTCCCTTCCTCAATTTCTGTCTGATATCCTTCCAGCAATATGAAAATACATATTTTTCCCCCTGGCTGCTTGTCAGGGTACTCTGGCGACAGCCTGATGCAACATTTAGCAAAACGACACTATATTATACAACTCTGTCAAAATGAGAGGAATCCAAACTACTCATTGAATAATATCAGAAAGAATGCCACTATTGAAATGAACCTCAATATAAGTGAGTTGAAAGTAAGAAGAGCAGAAAGGTCAGCCAGGAGGATGTCAGTCAGAGCAAACGATCACTGCCCTGGCCTGAGCGACCAACAGACAGACAATGAGGCTTTAGGGGGAGAAGGAGTGCCATAAAGAGCATTGACCGCCATTATAGATGGTTGAGCTCTGGCCCTTAGGTCCAGCTGGCACCTGAAGTGACATTCACAGTTTCACAGACACACAGAGAGAGAACGAGTGAGGTGAGAAAATACACTGTATAATATTGCAGGCATGTGTTGGAGGCAGAAACCCATATCAGGCAAGCTGAGAGACGTGGGCTCTGTCTGAAAAGTTATCTTGACAGCCTGCCATACGCACCCTGCTTAACGTGTCCTGGCCGGATGGAGGGAGTGGGAGATGACACAGCAGCAGGGAGCTGCTGGAGGATGGTTGTGGGCTGCTGGGAAGCCTGGGACGGAGACATGAGACTTTAATGAGGCTCGCTGACTGGAGCCATATAGCCAGGGAGAATATCTATCTCCCATATCTAATACTGCCATGGATGAACTACTGTTAAGAGGCAGGCAATATCAGCCCACTCTCTCAACATAGTTAACAGTAGCAATGCGTGATAAAACATCCAATTAAAACTACAAGGTAGTGAGCCGGAGATATGCATCAAGAAGATATGACTCATCAAGCTATTACAACAACACTCAAATCACAGCTGTTGGAAGCTAAAGATGCCTCCCTTAATGATGCTGCAAATGAAGTCAGTGGCATATAGAGAGCCAACTTTCTCTGTAAATGAGCGTGGGTGTTCAATATCACATAGAATTACAGTCTCTATGATATGCCAAGTAAACAGGTCAACTGTATTTTTTTGCTATTGAAAAAAATCCCTGTTGGCCACACTTACAGGCTGTTGAATTATCTGCACATTCTGTGCGTCCTGGTTCCACTGCTGAAACTGTGGGTCAGTATCATCTCTCCCTGCCATTGAGTTTCATATGTCGGTAAAAAAAAAAAGAGAGAGCTGTAAACAGTGACTGAAGATAAACCTTGTTTTGATCCAACCCAGGCTTGGAGTATACACTCACCAGTTGGGTTGCCAAGGCTTCAAAACGCAAACAACAAGTGCGAGAAATATGCGCAGGTTGTTGCGCACACATAGGCTGGTGCGTCACTTACTGCAATGATTATGCTGCTATGGGATATTTAAACTAGGACTAATTAGTCACTCTCTCTATCACATCTATTTTCTTAGCATTTAGGCCTATATGATATAATCGAGTTCTAAACGTTTCTAAAAGAGCAAATGAGGTGGTCACACTTGAATTGATTTTGACAGCTGTGGCACAAAGGTAGCCGTCTTCCATGTAGCGAAGTGAGTGAATTCACAAAAGTAGCCTATAATTGGGATTTCCCGCCCCTAGACAATAAGCTTGGCAAATCCATATGGTCGCATGCATCAATGTTGACGGGAGGGGCAGGGAACAGGTGGGCCGCCGCTACGTAGGTCTCTCACTCTAAATTGAGTGGGCTAAGTTACGGACACCTGGGATAAGCCTGGGCCAGCTCTCTTTCACTTCATAGACCACTAATTGCAGCTTTCATTTGACGAGTTTTTCGCTCTGACTCTCGCTATCTCCGTTCTCCTCCTCAGTGTTTCTCTCTTCTTTCCTTCTCCTACATGCTGTCACTGTCTCCCACGCGGATCCCATCCGCCCCCACCGCAGCATTTCAAACGGTGTAATTAATCAATGTGTGCGCCATCTCGGAATGATCGCCTCTATTTTTAAAAAGCCCTGCCACCAGGGCCATTTCTAGCATTTTGGGGGCCCTAAGTGAGATGTATTTGTCCCCACCACGTCGGGGCCAAAACATTTGAGTGCCCCCACTCTTGGAAGAGGATAGTAAAATCGCAGCTTTAAAGTGAATGTTCTGCAATTCTAAAATAATGTGCCATGGGGCATAGAGACATTTCTTGCAGTTCTACACATTTTGTCATGGGATGGAGATAAAATGTTTCCGTTTTAAAGCTAATTCCTATAATTCTGAGTGAGAGTGACTAATCAAATCAACGGGGCCCCCTGGAGGTCAGGGCCCCTGGACACCAGGGTTGGGCTCAATTCGAATTGAAGGCAGTCAATTCAGGAAGTGATTTGAATAAAAAAAATCGAAAACAATTTTGAAATAAATAGCTTCTACTTTTCAGTTTATTGAGAAGTTGTTGAAACATTTAAAAAGTGTACATTATTGGATTGTGATTTTAGTTTACTTCCTACATTGACTGCTGGGCATTTACCTTGAGATTTGGCCATGATTACTACAATGTTTACATGGCTAGAAACGTACCTAGCAATCTATAAAATGTTAGCTGACATGGGCTAATTGAGTGACTGTCAACAACTGACAGAGGAAACTGCTAATGGGTCTTTCTATAAACTGGGGAACCAGTTAGCATTTCTCTCTCTGTTTGGAGCTGTTACAAAGTCATTAATAATAATAATATGTTTGTTTTTTCCAAGTGACCACATTAAGATATGAAGGGGGAACATAGATACATTCAATATAATGAATGAGTTGAACCAAAACCTATGTTTAAAACCCTTTCTCATGCTTGGAGTCTTTACAGATTTGGCAAAAATCGTATTGATATTGCTGTCGGACTCATCTTTTTAGAAGGAGGTCTCAGAAGTGCACTGTAACTGCTTAACATTTCGTATCTCCCTATCTCATGGTGTGAAAACAGTTTTTATGGGCACACATATTCAAAATAATGCATGTGATTGCAAAATCTAACGCTTCAAACAGAAATAGTAGCTTTAATATGATTAATAAAACTAAAATAGATACTGTCATTTAGTGAGGTTCTTTAATAATTATGCATAATAGTTGTTTGATGTGCTTTTACAGCCTGGTCTCATAGACTAGACAAAACATAGTGAATGTAAATCCGGGACACTCAAATTAGTATGATACACTACATGGCCAAAAGTATGTGGCCATCCCTTCAAATTAGTGGATTCTGCTTTTTCAGTCAAACCCGTTGCTGACTAGTGTATACAATTGATGCAATTGTAACTGCAAGTGCTGTAAGTGCTGTTAACGATAAGTCCTGTTATTGTGAAGTGGAAACGTAAAGGCGTAACAACGGCTCAGCCGCTAAGTGCTAGGCCACACAAGCTCACAGAACGGGACCGGCGAGTGCTGAAGCAGGTAGCGCGTAAAAATTGTCTGTCCTTGTTTGCAACACTCACTACCAAGTTCCAAACTTCCTCTGGAGCAATGTCAGCACAAGAACTGTTCATCGGGAGCTTCATGAAATGGGTTTTCGTAGCCGAGCAGCCGCAACACAAGCCTAAGATCAATTTGGCGCAATAACAAACGTTGGCTGAAGCAGTGTAAAGCTCACCTCCATTGGGCTCTGGAGCGGTGGAAACACGTTCTCTGGAGTGATGAATCACTCTCCACCATCTGTCAGTCCAACAGACAAATCGGGGTTTGGCGGATGCCAGGTGAACGCTATCTTCCCCAATGCATAGTGCCAACTTTAAAGTTTGGTGGAGGAGGAATAATGGTCTGGGGCTGTTTGTCATGGTTTGAGCTAGGCCCCTTAGTTATAGTGAAGGGAAATCTTAACGCTACAGCATACAATGACATTCTAGACGATTCTGTGCTTCCGAATTTGTGGCAACAGTTTGAGGAAGGCCCTTACTTGTTTCAGCATGACAATGCCCCCATGCACAAAGCTGTCATGCTGAAACAGGAATGGCGATGCCCCCGTGCACAAAGCGAGGTCCATTCAGAAATGGTTTGTTGAGATCGGTTTGAAAGAACTTGACTGGCCTGCACAGAGCCCTGACCTCAACCCCATCAAACACCTTTAGGATGAATTAGAACTCAGACTGCAGGCCTGGCCTAATCGCCCAACATCAGTGCCCGACCTCACTAATGCTCTTGTGGCTGGATGGAAGCAAGTCCCCACAGAAATGTTCCAACATCTAGTGGAAAGCCTTCCCAGAAGAGTGGAGGCTGTTAAAGCAGGAAAAGGGTGGACCAACTACATACTAATGCCTATTATTTTGGAATGAGATGTTTCAACGATTAGTTCATGTAGTGTATGTTACGTTTCGTATGGTTACGTTGGGGTTGATGGGTGTGCGTATAACGCAAACGTCTAGCAACCCAAAGGTTGCAAGTTCAAAGATCATCATGGACAAATTCATAACATATTGTACGAATTGTAATTCGTAACATATACTAAATGGAGTGTCCTCGGATTAACATACAGAATATTACAAAATGCTCTGAGACCAGGTTAACGTTTTAGTCTGAATGACATCAAGTGATAAAGAGATTGTGTGATACTGCACTCAATTTAAAAACAGCCAAAGTGCAGGAATTAATGTTGATCTTGAGGATTGACAGAACATTTGTGTCTATGTGAAATAGTCAAGGTAATTTGCCTACACCATAGATGACATTAAATCAAGATTCCTGAGGTAAGATTAAGGTCTGTGTACATTTTGATCCTTTGTTTCCCAAGCAAAGGAATAGTGGGGGAGCATAAACATATTGCTTGTTCGTGTTTTTGTTTTTATAAAATATAAAACCAAAAAAATTACTTGGTATTTCAATGTTAAAATGTGGGTGGGGTTAAATGTGGAATACCTGGTCAAGTGCACAGCCAACACTTCCTGTCCTTTCAAAGTAGGAAGTCACCCTTCTAACGCCATTCATGAATCTATTAGTCTATTCATTAATTGAGTCATAGCTGCTCATAACATGCCACAGTGTCAAGATAGGGTAAGATCACTTTCTGCATAAGATTGAGTGTGTATTGACTTATTCATGAACTGCTGTTACTGTAAATGGTTAGCTGACTGATATATCCTAGTTACTTGACAAACCATTGGTAATCTTATTAAATGATGGCCACCTTCCTGTTCAAGTGAGCACAGCACAACAAGAGGAGTCCAAAAATGTGTGGTATGCTGCTGCATAAAGGATGTAATATGCCAGGGAGATATGTATACTGTAGCTAAGAAAGTAATACTAAGTGTATGTTGTGTAGTAAGCTGTTAGTAGCCCATGTGCCCACCCTAATATTTTGGTCCCTTTCCCCCTCATAACTTAGCCTGCTGTTCTGACTTGGTGGTGCACATGTAGCCTATAGCCTGTTTTAGAGAAATGTCATCATCAAATATTGTAAGAGCTTTCATTGTCTGTTTATATGCCCCCTTTAGTTATCATACAATTCTGACTCGGTGTAAAGGGAGAATACTGTAAGAACGGCCCATATTCTGAATTCTGTCGCTGTACATTTCAAAGGTGCTGAACAAATAGTTATATTGACTACGTCCATCTTAGCTTGCTCATTAATGTCTTAATCAAAAATACGGATTGCGCTCATGGTTACTTGCTTCCCTTGTGCCAAAGTTTGTACATCTCAATTGTCAGTGGAAACCACATATGTTTAAGGAAGTTAACCATATCAGCTCTGTTTTTTTAAAAGGCAGTAAATGAGGCTGAATTAACTGTTTCGCTGCCAGACAAGGCTCTGCTGACAACCTGGTGTATCGGTGGTAAAGATTCACGTCATGGTGCTGAAAAGAAAGCTCTGCTGTTAGGACAGCTTTGTGTAGGCCCTAACAATGTATGGGTACCATTTGTCACCGTTATAGTGCAATTAATGTATTGTTTAGTGTTGTGTAGTGGCTTTGATGGCATGCATCGAAAAAACATTTTGGGAGTTTGCCCCACCAAGATTTACATGCTGAAATTGTCACTGGTCAGTGGTTGCACATCTAACTAGCTGGAATGAAGCGAGGGTGTGAATAGTAGACATGTAAATATATCCTTTCACTGTTTGCAGCAGGTCTTCAGTTCACTGTTTACAGCAAGTCTCTGGCTACCCAGACCTGCCTGATCAGCCTGATAGGGTGCCGTGGGTGTGTCCAGTTTACACCTGTGCAAATCTGTGTGTATAGCAATGAAATTAAACATCCAACCATTGCCTCAAGTGTGGTGCTGTAGGTCTACCCCACACCCGAATGTTTGTGGGGTCGTGTCAGAAACAACCCCTAGACACTGTGGAGATCTGAGAGAATTGGACAGATTTAAGCAATACCGCCAAAATTCCACCAAGCCTATCAGAGGGTAAGGTGGAGCTCTCACCATATCACCACCCATCAATCCCTCTCAGATCTCCACAAGTGTCTAGACTCTTGGCTGTAGGGGCTAGGGGTTGTTTCTGGACAGGCCATTGGTATTAGAGTAGCTCAGTCAGTCTGGCACTGTAAAGAAAAGGAATAACTGTCAAATACTTGCTTCATCTGTCCTCAATTGCATTTCCTTGATTTGTTGCGTCCTCTCTCCTCGTCTCCTTCTCAAAAACTATTGGATGAAAAGGTCAGAGGTCTCTCCCCTCTCACCTTCTTATCTAATGGGTTTTGAGAAGGAGGCGAGGATGTGAGGAATGAAGGAAATGCAATTGAGATTCTCCCCTTGTTTCCTCCATTCCCCACCTCCCTCTCAAAGCACATTGGGGGAGTGGAGGGAAGAGGAAGCAAGAACATGATGTCTAGTCTTCACACACACACAGCTTGAAGTGTTTATTGATTATAATTATTTCATTATTGGTTATTATTATTGTCAATTATTTTATTGATAGAACCCATTGTATTATATTATTGTATTGAATTATTATATAAACTTTTTTTTAAATATAGAAATGCTGTTGTTTATCTTTTTCATTCTTCTGGAAGGTTCAGCAATGCTATAAATGATAGAGAATTTGATTAAAGCAAGTGACATTTTAAATGACTTGTATATGTTTTCTTGTTGCTAGGAGTTACGGACTCATTGTGCCCATCTAAACTCTTATTCCTGTAACTACACATGTGAAGCTACAAGACAAGCTATCATATTTAAATGTATATCAAACCATTTAGAAATGTTGACCCTTATGTCACACATTGGCCCCTTTTTTATACACTGAACAAAAATATAATGATAACATGTAAAGTGTTGGTTCCATGTTTCATGAGCCGAAATAAAAGATCCCAGAAATTTTCCACAAGCACAAAAACCTTATTTCTCTCAAATGTTGTGCACAAATTTGTTTACTTCCCTGTTAGTGAGCATTCCTTCTTTGCCAAGAAAATCCATCCACCTGAGTTCCCCTCGCCATTTTAGCAGCCAGACATTTTGTATTTCCCAACATCTTTGCAGGAACTAGTCGTTTCTAAGTGACGTGGAGGCAACCACATCACACTGTGCAACCAAAACAAAGACACATGCAAGAGGCTTTTCCCACTCGATACAAAAAAATGTTTTTAATAATTTTCTGAATATTCTCTGGTTTTTGGAGTTCCACCTGCAGCTGGACACAGAAGTTTATAATAGGCTTTGTTTCTTCAAGGTCGAGAGTTGAAAAACTGCTGCCGTGGCCTTCCACAAGCTAAGGTGTAACGGCTGTATGGAAGCGTTCACGTATCCTCGTGTCACGAATCCCGCCGAAGATGGTGCCTCTTCCTGTTCGGGCGGCGCTCGGCGGTCTACTAGCTGCCACCGATCCCCTTTTCTGTTTCATTTAGTGTTGTCTGATTAGTTGCACCTGTTTCTTGTTTCGGTTTTGGTTTTGGGCTATTTAAACCCGGTAGGCCCGCCGGCTTTTGTGGGGGCTTGTTTTCTGTTTTGATGTGTGTGATGTCTGTGGAAGTATTTTGTTCTCGAACCGTTTCGGCCTGTTGTTCTGGACAGGGTCTTATTGCGCCCGTGTGTGTGGCGTTGACCGACACTGTTGTTTTGGGAATAAACATTCCACATATTAACTACCCTGCTCTCTGCGCCTGACTCCTCCACCCACTACTTCTGGAAGTACATGACACCTCGTTACAATATGCAGCGAGTAAGCATTTGTAGTCATGTGTGAATGTTGCTGTCTTATCCGACTTGCCAAAACTGAAGATCCTTCTGGAAAAATCAAGTAATTCTATTCTATACAGTTCAATCTGAGTGCTCAATTAAGTAAATATACACTTGGCCCGTTGCGTTAACAGGTAGGCTGTCCTAAATAAATATCCAATGCCTGTTGTGTGCTGCCTGCATCTGAATCACACCTAAATTATCTTCAGTAATATTTAATGAAAACACAAATACACTGGACAGTGTGGGTTAAGGGTTAGCTCCATCCCATTAAGGATAATTTATTAATGCTTTAAGCCCCTGATGAAACCTCATGCCTGAGATGAGTTCAGCTCCCCTTCTCATCACAGATAACATCATTAACATTAACTCAGCATTAACTCAAACCTCCACTGAATACATTATAGAAAATAGAGTGACAACGCTGCAAATGTTATCACGTTACAGTAAATGTTATCCTATTAGTGAGTTCATTTTGTGTGCTGGTGTTGTCACTACGAACAAGTGGCTAGTAATGCTGAGGGTGCCGTTATGAACGGGTAGACTAGAGAAGGTTCTGCTTTTTAAACTTCAACCCCTCATCGGTCCTTATTCTGACTCACTTGCACTCCCCGCGTCCCCTCCCCTCCATTGCCCCCCCTCACCCCCTGCGGCATGTGCTCAAGAACATGGCCATTACCTTTATTGGTTCCTATGGCAACCCTACCCTGCTCTTGCAACCCATAGGTAATGGTGGTAGCAATGACAGTATGTGTGCTCAGTGGGGATTGTTGGTGTAACAGAAATGAATATGTTTACATTTAGGATAGGTAAGTGCTATTTTGGAACGTACACTCAATCTCTCCTTCTCAGTCTTCGTATATCTCACTTGCTTCGTTTCACACACACACACACAAATCTATTCATAATTCTTTAAAACACTAATGCACCCAACTAAGGATGAAGAGAGAAAGACGGGGGGGGGGGTACAAAGAGAGAGGGGTAGGGAGAAAGAGAGAGAGAGTAAGTAAATGTTATTCTTTCTTTGACATATACCTTTTGAAAGAGAGGGAAGGACAGAGGGAGGGAGATAAGGCCATGAATACATGTCTGTCCTCCTTTTTTCTTGTCAGTACCCCAAGGAGAGTAGTTGAATGACAGACACACACTCACACGCACATGCACATTCACACACACTCTGCTGGTAGCATGTGTGTGGTGCTCCCCACCACCGACTGCTTCTAATTATCACGTCTCTGCACACACACTCAGCTCTTGAATACTGCATTACCCAGTTAGCAACAGACTCCAATTTCATTTGGTCTTTGAGGGAGCTGGGGAACGCTGGGGAGTTGGGGAACGCAAGCTCATTACAGGTGATTTTCAGTGGAAATCAATGGTACAATACCCTGAGTCCTCCTGGGATAGAGGGGTCAGAGAAAGACACTTTCATGTCAATTGTCTCAGACATCATCCTGGCAATTCTAAGCTCTCCAGAACCCATTGTTGATTGTTTCATGTTTTTTTACAGACAGGCACAGAAATTGAGTCCCATTATTAATACTGAAAAATACCTGCCTCTGTCTGCAGTAAATGTGGCAGAGCTGTCATGCCCGTACTTATGCTACTCCTATCCTGAAGGAATTCTTAAAGAGATGTTGTCTAGTAAAAAAAAAATGTTTTGTCATTACTGATCTCAGAACTGCTCATTAGTTGCTTTAGGTGCTAATGGCTGTGGGGGATACCTTATGGAAAGTACCCCCCCAAGACCATTGTGATTCACTTTACTGAAAGAAAGATGCCAGTCCGTGTGTAAACACACAAATTCTCCCTATAACCCAGGGGTGGCAAACAAATTTTGCCCCAGGGGCCGCATTCAGTTTTCAATGAGGTCTGGGTGCCGCACAAAACAATGTGTTATTTCCTCGTCGTCAAAATGTGCAAAAAATCTTCCTCTACCCATATTCCCTGACTGTCTGGCTTTAATTCCGGTGGTTATTAGCATGCTAGACACAGGCAAGAAACTGTGTACATGTAGGTCCGTTATAAGTTTCACGCAGTTTTAGTCATTTTAAGTAACTCTAACCACCCACGGGCCAGATTGGACCCCCTCCGGCCCGCACACCGTATGTTTGACACCCGCGCTAATAACCCTTTTAGCTTGTTAGTGTGTTTGTGCATCTGTTTATTTCTATCCTGCAGCATAGGGCTGACCTGGACATGCTCCTCAACTAAATACAGAAACAGAGATAAAAGATGAGTCAATACAGTCTCTGATGGCCCATTCCTCTTCATGGGAATTTGATTTGGCCACAGTGCCAAAGGGCTGCCTCTGCAGACAACGAGCGCCGCAGTAATATAATGCTCAGTCCCAAACGTTCATATGGTTAGAGTGTCATTAGATCTATTCAATTCAGAATCCTATAGGTTTGGTAAATGAAGTCAAGAGGTCTGAACGTCAATATACGAGAGGGAGTCATAGACATAGTCAGCCTATTATTCAATTTTTTATAATGATGTTGAACTTCACTGCAAGAGTCAGTATCGCCAATTACTTCATAAGAATCTGTATTTTAGAATACCTGCATTCCATATTGGTTCAGGTGTAACAGTGGAGACGAATGGCAAACTGAAGGCTGAGTTAGCTGGATGAATTTCCATAATAATTCCTTTCACATCCTGCAGTTTGAAGTCTCTTCAAATTCACCAAAAGCGTCTGTCTCATCAGTTGTTACATGGTACACCTGGTGCATGCTGCTAAAAGATATGTCTTCCACATTTGTGTGAAGTGAATTCAGGGCCAGGGCTGGCTGATGGAGAGAAGAACAGCAGATGGAAAGCTGAGGAAGAAAGAAGCAGAAAGGAGGATGGTGAGGAGGAGGAAAGAGAACATCAGGACATGCTGACAGCTAAGGAGCTTCAGGACTGTGCAGGTAAATAACATTTCACCCTGGAACTGAAGGTTCATATTTGACAGCATGCCATTATAATGCACATACAATTAACTACCATCACCATTGACTTGCATTCAACAGGCCAAACCTTCTCCTCTTACTGTACTATAGTAAGAATATTTATGTTTGTGAAAATGTGACAGTGGAAGAGTACCTGTGTTCGTTTATTGACTGTTTTATTGGCTGAATATGCATTATGCTTGTGGGTGTTTCTCGAGAAGAAGACCGGCATCAAAATGGCTACCAGCCTTACAATATGGCTAACACTAGGGTTGCATAGGGTCAGAAACTTTCTGGGAAATTTTCCTTGGGAAGTTAATCCCTGGAATTTGGATTAATGTTCTTAAATTAAATTTAAAAAATGTAGCTAATAACAGTGAACCTTTTTTTCATGGGATACACATAAGGCAGTTATAGGTCCTGTGGCATATTTTGGTTAGACTATCCCCAATTCAATGGAATTGCTCTGCATGCACAGTTCTTCCATCACATGTGCAGCTGATTCTCAAGATCTTGCACACTAATGAGATGCTATTGAGCCCACACTACTTCACTGTCTGAACCAAGGACTACATGCTGTCTGGTAAGTTTTGATTAAAATTCTGGGTGGGGTGAATATATTGTATACGACAAGCATGATTTTTTGTTAACCAGTAAATAGTAGCCTACAACAAAGTGTTTTAAAATCCTTTCAAACTTGTTTACAATTTCTGATAGCTAGTTTCTCCTACCATGTGGGTTTTAGCTCGCTTGAGCCTGCTAACTGAGGAGTGTTAATTCACCTGTTTCCATACATGTTTCATTTTAAAACATGTATCTTACAAAGGGGTTGTTTAATCTAACTGCTGAACTATTTATCTGTACATGGAATTGTATTTTAAATAATCTAAATCTTTACAGGATACTGTCACGGGCACTATCTGATGTGTGGAGACATTTCACTGCAGCTAATGTAGAAGGAAAGCTGTACATTTGCCAGTACTGTGCCAAATCAAATGTGAAGAATGCAACAAAGATGCAGAATCATCTGGCCAAGTGCATAAAGTTCCCTCTGCGCTCACAACGAGCAACCTCTGACAAAAGTCCCTCTACTTCTATTCAAGGTGAAAATGATGTTTGAGACACATTATCGATAGCAACAGCTCATGGTCCTCCCGGAATCAGACGTTTCTTTGACTCAATGGAGGAACGTAGTCAGAGAAATGCTGATGAATGTCTTGCTCGAAATGGTTCACATCTGATACTCACAGGCAATGTGTATTAGAAGAGATTTCTGAATGTTCTTCACCCAGCATACACCCCTCCAACCAGACATGCTTAATCTACTCATTTTCTGGATGCAGAGTTCAGCAGAGTTCAAGTGAAGGTCAAGGAAATCATAGAGAAAGTAGACTGCATTGCAATCATCTCTGATGGGTGGTCGAATGTTCATGGGCAAGGAATAATTAACTTCATCATCTCCACCACTCAACCACTATTCTACAAGAGCACAGACACAAGGGTCAACAGATACACCGGTCTCTACATTGCAGATGAGCTGAAGGCAGTCATCAATGACCTTGGACCACAGCAGGTATTTGCACTGGTGACAGACAATGCTGCGAACATAAAGGCTACTTGGTCTAAAGTGGAGGAGTCCTACCCTCACATCACACCCATTGGCTGTGCTGCTCATGCATTGAATCTGCTCATCAAAGATATCATGGCACTGAAAACAATGGATATACTCTACAAGACTGCCAAGGAAATGGTTAGGTATGTGAAGGGCCATCAAGTTATAGCAGCAATCTACCTCACCAAGCAAAGTGAGAAGAATAAGAGCACCACATTGAAGCTGCCCAGCAACACCTGTTTGGGTGGTGTTGTTATCATGTTTGACAGTCTCCTGGAGTCTCTCCAAGAAATGCCGATATGGACAGCCCCATCAAGAGGATCCTCCTGGATGATGTACACTACCGTTCAAAAGTTTGGGGTCACTTAGAAATATCCTTGTTTTTTAAAGAAAAGCACATTTTTTTGTCCATTAAAATAACATAAAATTGATCCGAAGTACAGTGTAAACATTGTTAATGTTGTAAATGTCACACCCTGATCTGTTTCACCTGTCCTTGTGCTTGTGGCTAGAAGGCCAGCATCCCAGAGTAGTCTCTTCACTGTTGATGTTGAGACTGGTGTTTTGCTGGGACTATTTAATGAAGCTGCCAGTTGAGGACTTGTGAGGCGTTTGTTTCTGAAACTAGACACTGTAATGTACTTGTCCTCTGGCTCAGTTGTGCACCGGGGCCTCCCACTCCTCTTTCTATTCTGGTTAGAGCCCGTTTGTGCTGTTCTGTGAAGTAGTAGTAGTACACAGCATTGTACGAGATCTTCAGTTTCTTGGCAATTTCTCGCATGGAATAGCCTTCCTTTCTCAGAACAAGAATAGACTGACGAGTTTCAGAAGAAAGTTTTGTTTCTGGCCATTTTCAGCCTGTAATCGAACCCACAAATGCTGATGCTCCAGATACTCAACTAGTCCAAAGAAGGCCAGTTGTATTGCTTGTTTAATCATAACAACAGTTTTCAGCTGTGCTAACATAATTGCAAAAGGGTTTTCTAATGATCAACTAGCCTTTTAAAATGATAAACTTGGATTAGCTAACACAACGTATCATTGGAACACATATCTATGTAGATATTCCATTTTAAAAAATCTGCCGTTTCCAGCTACAATGGTCATTTACAACATGAACAATGTCTTCATTGTATTTCTGATCATTTTGATGTTATTTTAATGGACAAAAACATTTGCTTTTCTTTCAAAAACAAGGACATTTCTAAGTGACCCCAAACATTTGAACTGTAGTGCATTTTGGTAGAGAGTGGTAAGCAGCCTGAAACTCCTGAAACCTATAGCAGTAGCCATTGCACGGATTAAGGGAAACAATGCCACCCTGTCTGATGTTTAGACTATGCTTACAGATGTAAGAGAAGAAATCCATACTGCCCTGCCCACTTGCTCCAACCAGAGGAAACTGCAGTTCTGAAATACAGTTGAAGTCAGAAGTTTACATAAACTTAGATTGGTGTCATTAAATCTTGTTTTTCAACCACTCCACAAATTCCTTGTTAACAAACTATAGTTTTGGCAAGTCGGTTAGGGCATCTACTTTGTGCTTGACACAAGTCATTTTTCCAACAATTGTTTACAGACAGATTATTTCACTTATAATTCACTGTATCACAATTCCAGTGGGTCAGAAGTTTACATAAAATAAGTTGACTGTGCCTTTAAACAGCTTGGAAAATTCCAGAAAGTGATGTTATGGCTTTAGAAGCTTCTGATAGGCTAATTGACATAATTTTAGTCCATTGGAGGTGTACCTGTGGATGTATTTTGAGGCCTACCTTCAAACTTGGTGCCTCTTTGCTTGACATCGTGGGAAAATCAAAAGAAATCAGCGAAGACCTCAGAAAAACAATTGTAGACCTCCACAAGTCTGGTTCATCCTTGGGAGCAATTTCCAAACGCCTGAAGGTACCATGTTCATCTGTACAAACGATAGTACCAAAGTATAAACACCATGTGACAATGCAGGGGACGTCATACCGCTCAGGAAGGAGACGCCTTCTGTCTCTTAGAGATGAACGCACTTTGGTGTGAAAAGTGCAAATCAATCCCAGAACAACCACACGGGACCTTGTGAAGATGCTGGAAGAAACAGGTACAAAATGTATCTATATCCACAGTAAAACGAGTCCTATATCGACATAACCTGAAAGGCCGCTCAGCAAGGAAGAAGCTTCTGCTCTAAAACCACCATAAAAAAAGCCAGACTACGATTTGCAACTGCACATGGGGACAAAGATCGTACTTTTTGGAGAAATGTCCTCTGGTCTGATGAAACAAAAATAGAACTGTTTGGCCATAATGACCATCGTTATGTTTGGAGGAAAAGGGGGAGGCTTGCAAGCCGAAGAACACCATGAAGCACGGGAGTGGCAGCATCATGTTGTGGGGGTGCTTTGCTGCAGGAGGGACTAGTGCACCTCACAAAATAGATGGCATCATGAGGACGGAAAATTATGTGGATATATTGAAACAACATCTCAAGACATCCGTCAGGAAGTTAAAGCTTGGTTGCAAATGGGTCTTCCAAATGGACAATGACCCCAAGCATACTTCCAAAGTTGTGGAAAAATGTCTTAAGGACAACGAAGTCAAGATATTGGAGTGGCCATCACAAAGCCCTGACCTCAATCCTATAGAAAATGTATGGGCAGAACTGACAAAACGTGTGCAAGCAAAGAGGCCTACAAACCTGACTCCGTAACACCAGCTCTGTCGGGAGGAATGGGCCAAAATTCACCTAAAGTATTATGGGAAGCTTATGGAAGGCTACTCGAAACGTTTGACCCAAGTAAACCTCTCTGGGATATTCGGGACGGTAGCGTCCCACCTCAACAACAGCCAGTGAAAGTGCAGGGCGCCAAATTCAAAACAACAGAAATCTCATAATTGAAATTCCTCAAGCATACAAGTATTTTACACCATTTTAAAGATAAACTTCTCGTTAATCTAGCCACAGTGTCTGATTTTAAATAGGCTTTACGGCGAAAGCACACCAAACGATTATGTTAGGTAAGCACCTAGTCACAGAAAAACACAGCCATTTTTCCAGCCAAAGAGAGGAGTCACGAAAAGCAGAAATAGAGATAAAATTAATCACTAACCTTTGACGATCTTCATCAGATGACACTCATAGGACATGTTACACAATACGTGTATGTTTTTTCTGATAAAGTTCATATGTATACCCAAAAATCTGAGTTTACATTGGAGTGTTATGTTCAGTAGTTCCAAAACATCCAGTGATTTTGCAGAGAGCCACAACAATTTACAGAAATACTCATAATAAACATTGCAAAAGATACAAGTGTTATACATGGAACTTTCGATAAACTTCTCCTTAATGCAACTGCTGTGTCAGATTTAAAAAAAGCTTTACCGAAAAAGCACACCATGTAATAATCTGAGTACAGCACTCAGACAACAAAACAGCCAAACAGATATTCGCCATGTTGTGCAGTCAACAGAAGTGAGAAATAGCATTATAAATATTCACTTACCTTTGATGATCTTCATCAGAATGCACTCCCAGGAATCCCAGTTCCACAATAAATGTTTGATTTGTTTGATAAAGTCCATAATTTATGTCCAAATACCTCCTTTTTGTTCACGCTTTTAGTACATAATCCAAACTCACGACGTGCAAGTCCAAGCGAAAGTTCAGACGAAAGTTATATTACAGTTCGTAGAAACATGTCATACGAAGTATAGAATCAATCTTTGGGATGTTTTTATCATAAATCTTCAATAATGTTCCAACTGGATAATTCCTTTGTCTGTAGAATTGCAATGGAACGCAAGGTAACTCTCACGTGAACGTGCGTGGTCAGCTCATGGCACTCTGCCAGAGCCCTGACTCAATCCCCTCTCATTTGCCCCCACTTCACAGTAGAAGCCTCAAACAAGGTTCTAAAGACTGTTGACATCTAGTGGAAGCCTTAGGAAGTGCAATATGACCCCATGGACACTGTGTATTTGATAGACAATGAGTTGAAAAACTACAAACCTCAGATTTCCCACTTCCTGGTTGGATTTTTTCTCAGGTTTTTGCCTGCCATATGAGTTATGTTATACTCACAGACATCATTAAAACAGTTTTAGAAACGTCAGAGTGTTTTCTATCCAAATATACTACTAATATGCATATCTTAGCAACTGGGCCTGAGTAGCAGGCAGTTTACTCTAGGCACCTTATTCATCCAAGCTACTCAATACTGCCCCCCAGTCCCAAAGAAGTTGAACAATTTAAAGGCAATGCTACCAATACTAATTGAGTGTATGTAACCCACTGGGAATGTGATGACAGGAATAAAAGCTGAAATAAATCATTCTTTCTACTATTATTCTGACATTTCACATTCTTAAAATAAAGTGGTGATCCTAACTGACCTAAGATAGGGAATTTTTACTAGGATTAAATGTCAAGAATTGTGAAAATGTATTTGGCTAAGGTGTATGTAAACTTCCGACTTCAACTGTACATCAAAAAGCGTGAAGACTTCTGCCTGAAGCCCATTCACTCCGCAGTGTACATTGGACTTCAAGTATGCTGGCAAGAGCATCCTGTCTGGTGCAGAGATCAACAAAGCCTATGGTGTCATCATCTCGCCACCTTGGCCTGAATGAGGGCAAGGTTCTTGGCAGTCTGGTGAAGTACACCAACATATCTCCTCAGCCACCTGGTGGAAGGGACTTTGTGGATCTGAGGCTCTTTCCCCTGTTGTCCCCATCAAGTGACAGTGAAGATGAGGCCTCAGTCTGATGTTCAAGAGGTGGACATTGAGGAGGTCCAGGGAGAAGACATGGAAGTCTGATAGGAAGACAACCAAAGCTTTAGTTTCTAGACTATCATTTTACAGATGTATATTGAAAACGTTTTTGGGAGATGTGATGGATCATTGTGGATCATTCAATATTCCCTTTATTTTGTTGTTCAGTGAAATCACTCCATGTGAAGAGTCAACTCATTTAATAAATGATTTCTATTGGAAGGATTTAATAATTTGCAATTATGTCTACCTATGTTAAAAGGTTTCTGTCTCCACATGATATGGTAAATTTCTACATTTAAATGGTATTAATATTAAATCGGCATATATTTCCGTTAATTCCCATATATTCCCGTTAATTCCCACAGAAAGTTTCCACCCCTGAATATTCCCCAAAATGTGCAATCCTAGCTACCAGCCTCAGAAAATGGCTGAATAGGAATGCATCTCCGTCTATCTGAGAAGTATCAGAAAGGAGGATGCAGGGGGGAGAGATGGAATAGTAAAACCCCTTTTCTGTGTCGCTATTGTCTAGTGTCACTGCTATGCCTCCATTCTCTCTGTCTCCATTCTCTACAGCACGTCCCATTAGAAATGACTTGAATTGGGTTGAGAAAGGCCACTTAAATTCTAGTAAGCCTGGTGCCGGCACAGAAATTGTGTCTATTGTGGATTGCTCTCCCCCAAGATACAAGGAGAATAGCTACTTGTTTTTTGTAAAAGGTTGGACTCATCTCTCCCTGACAAATTTGTATTTTGTATATTTCTCAAATACTCAATCATTCCCAGACAGAACATATTCGGCAGCACTAGAAACCAATGTAATATGTGAAAGTTTCATTCCAGACAAAGTTTCTATGCTGGTGAATAATTGAATGCATTATTCCGCTAAGTGTTAAATACCAACCGTGACTTAATCACCATTATTTCTGTCATGTTTCCAGTCCTGGTGTAGCGTTCATTATATCCACTGATGGTTTCTGTTGTTAAAGGTCACCCCTGACGTTGCCTGACAAGCTAATATAGCTCTATGGAGCGCTCAGAGCAGTGTACCAGAGTAATAAAGGTCCACATTCTCCACAAAGGGGAAGGGTTAACGTCCGTCAGTCTAGCACTGAATGACGTCATGAGAAACAGCCCCTGCAACAATACAGTGTACTTACTGTGTGTTCACACAGCATAGCGATCCAATGATCTGGATGCCTCTCAATCTTCCCCATCCACCGTTTTGAAACAATCAGCCCCAACTCTCCCACACCAGTCCTCGCCATATCATTTGCATTTTTTATTTATCCTTGTCACACAATCAATCAATCCTTCAAAGGGGAATTAGCATAATTAGGCATGTCATTCCTTTTAATCTTCAGTCTTCATTAAGGGACTTCAGATATGACAGTTCCAATTAGGTCCCATTGTTTCCATGATCCATCAGTGAGTGTTGTAGCTAAGCATTTTCCTTTTTTTCACATCTAAGAGTGTTTTCCTGTTATTGTCATCTTCCCTGCTACAACTAGTGGTTCATGATAGATGTTGTTTTTCCTCCGACACAACAGTGTGCTGGACTCTCACCCTCTCACCCTACTCACCCCCTCCCTCCCTCCCGCCCTCCCTCCCTCCCTCCCTCACCCAGGCAGTCTGGGGTCTCATGTAATTTAGTTAAGAAGTGAACTGTCTTTTCTTCTAAATATAGAGCAGCACGTTGTTCTCTCTCAATCAGCATTCACCTACAGATCATGACTGTATCTCAGAACACTACAGTGTGTTTGTTCTCCAGAATGGCCACGCAGAAATATCTAGATTCATAATCGTTAATGTGCCTTATAACCAGAGGTTAGCCAGTGATCAAAGAATGGTCATATCTACAGCAAAGGGCTTCAAGTTTCATGGGCTTCAAATCTAAGTCTAAGGGTTTTGTGGTCTCCATGTCAACGGGTCCACATTCTCAGAACGTTGTGGTGTGTTGTTTTCTTTCACTTCTTTTGATTAAATGGATTTCAGCCTGAGGGTATGTGGATGCCTCAGTGGACAAGGAGCAAGTGTGTGTGTGTGTGTGTGTGTGTGTGTGTGTGTGTGTGTGTGTGTGTGTGTGTGTGTGTGTGTGTGTGTGTGTGTGTGTGTGTGTGTGTGTGTGTGTGTGTGTGTGTGTGTGTGTGTGTGTGTGTGTGTGTGTGTGTGTGTGTGTGTGTGTGTGTGTGTGTGTGTGTGTGTGTGTGTGTGTGTGTGTGTGTGTGTGTGTGTGTGTGTGTGTGTGTACTCATCCACCTCTTAGAGACTCAGCTCCCCTGACAAGTGATAAAATAATAATGAGAACATTTGTTGCTTCTGAGTAGGGAGTCAGAGAGGGAGAGGGAGTGAGAAAAGTAGAGGGGGTAGGGGAAAGCAGAGCGGAGATAGGGATATGGGTGAGAGAGAGAGAGAGGAAAAGAAAGAGAGGAAGATGGGGGATAGATTTTGACGTAGACTCTACTCGGTATGATTTCCTTGAAATGCAAAGAAACTTCAAGGAAGACGGGGAAAGTGGTGAAAAGTATGATGGAGCAAAAATAAGGAAGGGTTTTGGTGATGGGGGTGAACAGAGTGAGGTCTGCTTCAAGAGACGTGACAGCAGGGTCGAGATAGAGAGAGGAAGGGAGAGAAAGAGAATGTGAAGGATAGCTGTCTGAAGGTGCTTTGACAAGCTGTTTCTTGCCTGTATAATGCCCAGAGATGTCAGCCATTCCGACTCTCTCTCTCTCTCTCTATCTCAGAGCATTGTTTAGATCCTGAGGGAAAGAGATTTATGTGGATGTCTTGAGGTCAGACGGTGTGCCTGGACCAAAGCCCGTAGGGTCCAGTAGATAGATGCCCCAGGGGTGTGAGGAGGGGTGAAAGGGTTCCTAATTGCGGTCAACTGGTGCGGTCAGTCAATTGCAGGGTTTGACTAGAGAGAACTGGTCAGATCCTGTGAACCCAATACGGTGTCAGTCCAGTCCTATGGGTTTTAGCTGAGGCTGTGCTCACATCTCAATGTAGACAGTGTGAAGTGTTTTATTATTAGGTTTACAAGCGCTTATTCAGTTTAGAGTTTAGATTGTAGGCCTTGGACTGGGAGTACATGGTTAGCTGTTCACAATGTTAGCTGTTTACAATGTTAGCTGTTCACTACCCAGTATTCCTCATAACTTTGGAGGTTCATGAGCCACCCATACCGTGTGGTGTGTGTGTGTGGCAACCAAAGAGTCTCATGGACTGGAGCCTGCATTGAGAGAAGATGTAGCACCTTGCTGAGTGCTAAGAGTATTTGACCAGACTTGCAGGCATACAGTGCCTTGCGAAAGTATTCGGCCCCATTGAACTTTGCGACCTTTTGCCACATTTCAGGCTTCAAACATAAAGATATAAAACTGTATTTTTTTGTGAAGAATCAACAACAAGTGGGACACAATCATGAAGTGGAACAACATTTATTGGATATTTCAAACTTTTTTAACAAATCAAAAACTGAAAAATTGGGCATGCAAAATTATTCAGCCCCTTTACTTTCTGTGCAGCAAACTCTCTCCAGAAGTTCAGTGAGGATCTCTGAATGATCCAATGTTGACCTAAATGACTAATGATGATAAATACAATCCACCTGTGTGTAATCAAGTCTCTGTATAAATGCACCTGCACTGTGATAGTCTCAGAGGTCCGTTAAAAGCGCAGAGAGCATCATGAAGAACAAGGAACACACCAGGCAGGTCCGAGATACTGTTGTGAAGAAGTTTAAAGCCGGATTTGGATACAAAAAGATTTCCCAAGCTTTAAACATCCCAAGGAGCACTGTGCAAGCGATAATATTGAAATGGAAGGAGTATCAGACCACTGCAAATCTACCAAGACCTGGCCGTCCCTCTAAACTTTCAGCTCATACAAGGAGAAGACTGATCAGAGATGCAGCCAAGAGGCCCATGATCACTCTGGATGAACTGCAGAGATCTACAGCTGAGGTGGGAGACTCTGTCCATAGGACAACAATCAGTCATATATTGCACAAATCTGGCCTTTATGGATGAGTGGCAAGAAGAAAGCCATTTCTTAAAGATATCCATAAAAAGTGTCATTTAAAGTTTGCCACAAGCCACCTGGGAGACACACCAAACATGTGGAAGAAGGTGCTCTGGTCAGATGAAACCAAAATTGAACTTTTTGGCAACAATGCAAAACGTTATGTTTGGCGTAAAAGCAACACAGCTGAACACACCATACCCACTGTCAAACATGGTGGTGGCAGCATCATGGTTTGGGCCTGCTTTTCTTCAGCAGGGACAGGGAAGATGGTTAAAATTGATGGGAAGATGGATGGGGCCAAATACAGGACCATTCTGGAAGAAAACCTGATGGAGTCTGCAAAAGACCTGAGACTGGGACGGAGATTTGTCTTCCAACAAGACAATGATCCAAAACATAAAGCAAAATCTACAATGGAATGGTTCAAAAATAAACATATCCAGGTGTTAGAATGGCCAAGTCAAAGTCCAGACCTGAATCCAATCGAAAATCTGTGGAAAGAACTGAAAACTGCTGTTCACAAATGCTCTCCATCCAACCTCACTGCGCTCGAGCTGTTTTGCAAGGAGGAATGGGAAAAAATGTCAGTCTCTCGATGTGCAAAACTGATAGAGACATACCCCAAGCGACTTACAGCTGTAATCGCAGCAAAAGGTGGCGCTACAAAGTATTAACTTAAGGGGGCTGAATAATTTTGCACGCCCAATTTTTCAGTTTTTGATTTGTAAAAAAAGTTTGAAATATCCAATAAATGTTGTTCCACTTCATGATTGTGTCCCACTTGTTGTTGATTCTTCACAAAAAAATACAGTTTTATATCTTTATGTTTGAAGCCTGAAATGTGGCAAAAGGTCGCAAAGTTCAAGGGGGCCGAATACTTTCGCAAGGCACTGTACCTCAGTCTGACTTTGAAGTCTGAACCATATAGGTTACTGTCCCACTGGGCACACCACATCATTTCAATGTGAAATTTGGGTAACATTTGGTGGAAATGTGGGTAATATTTTGTCTAGACATTAATCAATGGGATGTCAACCTTTATTCACCCACTCAAAAAGACAGCCGGAGATGTGTTGAATTTCGGATGTGTTAGCACTATGCTTTCAACCATCTAAAAGCACAACCAAATTCCAATGGAATTTCGGATGTGTTAGCACTATGCTTTCAACCATCTAAAAGCACAACCAAATTCCAATGGAAAAATAATACCCGATTTTTGGTTTAGTTGTCATCTAAATGTGTTATCACTTCACTTTCAATCATTTTTTATATTTTATTTCACATTTACTTAACCAGGTAGGCTAGTTGAGAAGAAGTTCTCATTTGCAACTGCGACCTGGCCAAGATAAAGCAAAGCAGTGTGACACAGACAACAACAGAGTTACACATGGAGTAAACAATAAACAAGCCAATAACACAAACAAGTCAATGACACAGTAGAGAAAAGAAAGTCTATATACAGTGTGTGCAAAAGGCATGAGGAGGTAGGCAATAATTAGGCCATAGGAGCGAATAATTACAATTTAGCAGATTAACAGTGGAGTGATAAATGAGCAGATGATGATGTGCAAGTAGAAATACTGGTGTGCAAAAGAGCAGAAAAGTAAATAAAATAAAAACAGTATGGGGATGAGGTAGGTAGATTGGGTGGGCTATTTACAGATGGACTATGTACAGCTGCAGTGATCGGTTAGCTGCTCAGATAGTTAATGTTTAAAGTTGGTGAGGGGGAAAAAAGTATCCAACTTCAGCGATTTTTGCAATTCGTTCCAGTCACTGGCAGCAGAGAACTGGAAGGAAAGGTGGTCAAATGAGGTGTTGGCTTTGGGGATGACCAGTGAGATATACCTGCTGGAACGTGTGCTACGGGTGGGTGTTGTTATCGTGCCCAGTGAACTGAGATAAGGCGGAGCTTTACCTAGCATAGACTTATAGATGACCTGGAGCCAGTGGGTCTGGCGATGAATATGTAGCGAGGGCCAGCCGACTAGAGCATACAGGTCGCAGTGGTGGGTGGTATAAGGTGATTTGGTAACAAAACGGATGGCACTGTGATAGACTGCATCCAGTTTGCTGGGTAGAGTGTTGGAAGCTATTTTGTAGATGACATCGCTGAAGTCGAGGATCGGTAGGATAGTCAGTTTTACTAGGGTAAGTTTGGAGGTGTGAGTGAAGGAGGCTTTGTTGCGAAATAGAAAGCCGATTCTAGATTTGATTTTGGATTGGAGATGTTTAATGTGAGTCTGGAAGGAGAGTTTATAGTCTAGCCAGACACCTAGGTATAAAAGCAGGAGATGTATATTTTGTGCCACAGACTTAGTCTGGCTTCCAGTTTGTCTAAAAATGTATAATTGATATGTTGGATTCATGTCTCCATTTCAACCAAAAATATAAGTTAAGGAATAGGACTGAATCAAATCAAACCGTTATATAAGGTCAATTCATTATCCAACATATCAATTATTAATTTGTAGACAAAGTGGAATTAAAGCCAGATTTAGCCCTAGTTCAAACACCACTCTAAAACGTCCCTTTCTCACTGGAAGAGCGGGGATCGAGTGCCGCCTTAAACGATTATAAGTGCGCCTCGTCGGACTTCTGATAATAGTTCAGCAGCCTCTGCCACTCTTTCCGCGCAGTGCGGGTGAAGCACGCCTCTGTTTCATGTGGCGCACCAGAGCAGTTCTTCCACTGTCGCAAGACATGGCAATGAATATTAACACATGTTAATTGCATGCAAATAAAGGTTGCTTCGCTACCACCACGGAAGCACAATCAGGGTCTCGGATTCGCAGGTGGAGGACTTCTGTGAGAGGTCGCTGTTATGCCTGAATTCGACCCAAAACCGACAAAAGATGTCGCTGCAGTGTTGAGCTGAGAAACCAATCGGTACGTCAAGCGAAGTTTATAACCGTGCCAGCCCGCTCCTAATTTCTACTCACTTCAACTCGTCATAAATTCGGCGCCTGGACGGTGCGTAAATCAGTGGCACAGATGGAACTATCCAAGCTGAAGATACCTATCCTTCAAACGTTGATATCTGGTTGCGATGACAACCAAACACAATTGAATATCCAGTTTGTCTACACATGAATAATGTATATGTTGGATTTACATCTCCGTCTCAACCAAAAATCAAAGTTAAAGCATGGCACTAAATCAAAGTGAATGCATAAGACTACATTTAATCTGGTCAAATTTTGAATGCGCTTTAAATAAAGTTTGATTTGATTTAGTGCTATGCTTTAACTTTGATTTTTGGTTGAGTTGAAGATGTGAATACAACATATTAATGATTAACTTGAAGATTACATTTGAAACCAACCAAAGATTGAAACCATAACTCTATACTGTATGGATGGTCTATTTGTAGTTGAACCGCGGGTTGAATTGAAGCAACAGCTGTTGATGACTTGCAAATGCTATCTAGGAATAAATATAATAATATTGATGATATATGACTTATAAAGTATGGTTACATTTTATTTGTTCTGTTTAAACCTACTCTTTGGACTGACTTTGATAACAACAGTGAATATATTTAGTTATTTAGAGATCAATAATCCTTCTCGTGATAGCACATTGGTAGTAGTCAGTGACAAATCAAAACTAGCAGAGCTTGGGTAAAACTCTGGATGGGCGACCAGTAGGAGCCCAGACTATTGTTTCGGTTTTTTTTTTGATAGTGGATATAACATTGAAGATCTGACATTGTTTTAAAGATACAAATTCAACATATTTTATACAAGGTTTGTCTATGTTGAAAATGGTTTACAGTTATGACATAATCCTTCGGTTGAAATTCCATCTTCAAAACATGTTTACGTTGGTTACTTTTTTAAAATCCAATGTTTTTTGCATTTAGATCCACGTCACAATACATTTACAAATGACATTGAAACAACGTCGATTAAACCAGTTTCTGCCCAGTGGGATATGTCTCTACTCAACCTTGACTTTATTTGACTGCATGGATTTTGTAGCGAGATGGCCTCTATGGATCATACCCTCCGTGGATTATCTCCACTTTATCGTCAGATAAGAAATTCACAAATTCATTTTGATAAAAGTCATGGCATGAGTGCACAACATTTAATAGTCTTGAGTACTTGTTCACCTGTGCATTAAAACGGACTAGTCTTATAGCCAACAATATTAGATTTTACACAGTTATTTACGTGCGTAACTGTGCAAATGGTGAATAGTTTAGACGTGTCTATAAACCATTAATATGTATCCTTGTAATAGATTATTATAATTATAATAGACTAATAACATTATCGTTATTATTATAATCGCTGTTATCTTATATTATTATTGTTGTTGTTACTGTTATTGGTATTACAGTACAGTATAACATGCACAAGATCCTCGATCACATTTAAATGTAATTCATTTGTTTAATTTATACTGCATATTTATGCTGCTTTGTGCGATAGGCCTATGCCATACATTAATAAATCGAATCTACTGCAACAGGTAGTCTAGGTACATTATGTACAATGGATATCAATGAAGAGATACGACAACGTCACGTTTATTCGTAGCATGCTGCACTTTTCATTCAAGTTTCATCGTGGTACAAAAATCATGCAGCATCAGGTGCTTTCAAAAAGTGCAAAAACAGTAGGTCCAAATACCACCTTGTACGGTAGGCTACAGACCAAGCCGCGTGCATGCTGGAACTGAACAAGAAAACACTATCTGAAGCAGTGATGGGGTTTGTTAAACATGCAAGATCCCAGCACCTTGGGTGTTTGCCCGACATGCTACTAAGAAACGGGACCAAGAAAAATATATTTTCAGAGAATTCCCACATCCAAAACATCCACAGCCTACTGTCAGAACTGGAAAGGGAAAAAAACATAACATCTGCATGCGTAAAGTTGCTGACGAGTTAGTTTTGTTACTTGAACAATTATGAAATATCGACTTTTGCAAATAGAATTTGAGGTAACAACGTGTAAACACTTATATCACAAGAGTCCATTACTTTGTTCAAGTTGACAGTCAAAAACAAAACCATATCCAACAGCCTATGCGTAAACAACGATGCATTCCTTGTCCTCCTTGAACTTTTGATGTGAGGAATTGTCCGCGCTTGACTGCAATTGCAGTCTTTATTGGCAAACATATTTCGTAAGGAAATCAAACGCATTGCATATCAGCGTGCTGCCCAAAATACAGCGTGGTGAGGCTATGAGTCCGTGGCGCGCTGCTACACACCATTCTCCATCCCGGCGCCAGAGACTAGCTGAGTCCTATCATCCCCGGCGCCTCTACGTCTTTGGAAGGTCTCCGGTCCTTCACCATAAAGTTAATCATACTCTCTGATTTGATCATGAGGTTGCAGCCGAGGCAAAAGATACCAAACATGACGGTGAGCGACAGTACGCACAGGACGGCGATCTGTACGACGCGACTGATGAAGAGTTTCCGCTCGTCCGGAGGTAGCGCCAGCGAGCCGCCGTCACTGGTTGCCACGTCGGTCGCGTTGCAGCAGTTCGCCAGAGTACCAGCGAGGACTTGGCTCCTGTTGAATAGTACGCCCTGGGCTTGGTCGAAGAAGGAGCTGTTCATGTCTCCGTGGATGTCAATCTGACAGCGCTTGGCAGATATGGGCGCACGCGGTTCCACAGACACACACTCACGGCTAAAACCTGGCTCGCAGTTTCAATTTGCGTCATGTGACTGGGAAAACAAACCAAAGTAAAAACCAAATGAGAAATGTATAACCTTCTTTTAAATTCGATAATAGCAGCACGGCCAAAAGCTGATATGTAGGTGCGTGTCAGCGGAGAGAAACTATCCCAACCCTAACCAGATGCCCTATTCAGCATCATACTTGCGAGTCAAAGTAATAAACTGAACACAACTTCTACGTAGCTCGAACCTCTCAAGCGGGTCCCCTTGGACATCTCGAAGGAGGTGTAAATCTGTACGTAAGACTGCCCTGCATGCGCACATGTGCCCGCTTGAGTGCGCTTTCGTGCCAAGTCTCTCGTGCATTTTAAAGAGATGATGAGTTCCGCTCTCCATGAGGGGAGGTGGGCGGGCGGGTGCGGAATGTAGACAATTGAACGATTTATGCAACCCTCATCGACTGTCAGTGACAGGAGTGTTATGGATATGGAGTGTTATTATTACAATATGTAATCAAAGGCATAAGGAATGGTTATGGTCTGTCACCACCACTTAAGAACTCCCATTAGATGATTTCTGATGGATGTAGAATGTGGCAATGCTTTGTAACCTTAATTATGGTAGATGAATGTATCAATCTCTAGAACACTTTGCTCACGCTGCATTTCTCCCCGTGGTGCTAACATTCTAATATCCACTGCATAATAAAAACGGGAGGCATGACAACAAAGGAGGGTTCTGAAAAGAACCCGAGGTACTGTACAGTTCAGTTCTGCACTCATCCTCCAAATGCCACCGTGACAGTACAACCTTGAGCATAGTCATAGAGAGACACATTTCTCCATCTCTCAACTTGAATTGAGAGATGGAGAAATGTAATCAAGTTGATCAATCTGGGCAAACTTTTCAGCAGAGAAGTCTATTTCCACTCCTCCTCCTCTCTCTCTCCATACTTTCCCCGTGTGTGTAGACGCCAGTGCTATTTTCGCTGAGATTAACTTGCTGGATAGCAGCCGGTTTTATTAACATGCCTTATTCAAATATCAGTTTCTCTCTCAAGTCAACAGTCAAGCTATTTCAGCCAACCCCCTGACGAAAAGTAAAATCTCTGCAGCACTATACGGCACTGTACTATTCGTACTGTAGCCTATACCTGTCAACCTATACCTGTCAACGAGATGCGCAGGTTTAGATGCTCTGACAAACTGAAAGCAACCATAATCACCATCATCTACATGCAGATTGAAGATTGGGACTCAACCTTATCAACCATGCCTTTTGTATTGAAAACCGTATATGTGCCCTAGTGATAGGCTATATGATTGGCTATACATATTCTAGTTACTGAAAGAGTATCCAAGGCTCACATTATGCACATCTTCAGTGGTTTGTAAGGACTTTTTCCCTTCCCAATTTGGCTTTCGGTGTTGAGCTCGTGTCAAGATAGAGGACCTCACAAGGTGCCTTAATGATATGGCTGCAATCCCGTTAACGGGATAATTGTCATCAACAACTGCTGAATTGCATAGCGCCACATTCAATGAATATTACAAAAAATATTTATATTCATGAAATCACAAGTGCAATATAGGAAAACACAGTTTAGCCTATTGTTAATCCACCTGTAGTGTCAGATTTTGAAAATATGCTTTACAGCGAAAGCAATCCAAGCGTTTGTGTAAGTTTATCGATCGCTCGACAAAACATTATGTACACTTAGCAAGTAGCTTGGTCACGAAAATCAGATAAGCAATCAAATTAATTGTTTACCTTTGATGATCTTCGGATGTTTTCACTCACGAGACTCCCAGTTACACAATAAATGTGCCTTTTGTTCCATAAAGATTATTTTTATATCCAAAATACCTCAGTTTGTTTGGCGCGTTATGTTCAGAAATCCACAGGAAAGAACGGCCACGACAACGCAGACAAATTCCAAATACTTTCCGTAATGTCCACAGAAACATGTTTTTTATAATCAATCCTCAGGTTGTTTTTAAAATATATAATCGATAATATATCAACCGCAAATGTCTTTATCAGTAGGAGAGGGAAAATGCAATGGCTGTCCAAACTCTGTTGCTCGAGCAAAACTCATGCGACCACTTGAGGCGATGTTATCTTTCTGGCTCATTTTTCAAAATAAAAGCCTGAAACTATGTCTGAAGACTGTTGACACCTTGAGGAAGCGATAGGAAAAGGAATCTGGTTGATATCCCTTTAAATGGAGCAAAGGGAGGCTATGGAACATGGAGTTTTCAAAATAGAAGCCACTTCCTGGTTTGATTTTCCTCAGGGTTTCGCCTGCAATATCAGTTCTGTTATTCTCACAGACAATATTTGGACAGTTTTGGAAACTTTAGAGTGTTTTCTATCCAATACTAATAATAATATGCATATATTAGCAACTGAGACTGAGGAGCTGGCCGTTTACAATGGGTATCTTTTTATCCAAGCTACTCAATACTGCCCCTGCAGCCATAAGAAGTTATTAAGAGGCAAATTGTAACTGCTCATATTCTTCCTCTCATGATGATCACCTGCTACAGTAATATTATTCTCCTGCTTCCATTACCATCTGTTATCTTTAGTACCATCAAGCCCTCTTTAATGGCCAAACGGGGAACTGTATTCTCATAGGTCCTTATCTCTGGCCTCAACAATGACTTTGAGTGTAGAGAACATTGACTTGGAACAGAAGTGATATCATTCTGAGTAGTAAAAAGTATTTCTCATCATAGACCAGACCACTACTATTATTCTCATGGAACCTCCACGGTTCAGTATTTCTTATATTTGAACAGGAGTATTATAATAACCTTACTGTCATTTATGCTTGTCCTGTCCCTGGGCATTGTAGAGTAGGCTATTATATGAAGAAGCAATGGCACCGACGTTATGGGTGAGCAGGTGTAGGCTATGATGATGCTTTCAAAAAAAGACTCCCTCAGATAATGTGAGAGAATATTAAAGCCCCCAGACCTAATATTCTGTTTATCTGCTCAACAAAGCCTTTGAAAGCCAATTGAGGATGCTCCCGATATGTCTGGTTATAAGCGGCTTTAGGCTGCGAACTGACAAGCGTGTGTACAAACAACGATTAGCTCTTTACACAAATATTTAATTACACTTCTAGGGGGTCAATTACAGTTTATTTATCACTGTATAATAACTGGAGATCAAACTAAGTGTTTTGGTGTCCACCAAGCTGGAATAATCCTATTAGCTTTTCTCATTTCGATCAGGGCCTTGTAAATGACAACAGTTGGCGCTATCAACTAATGCTGTGTAGATGTCATTCTGTTCATTCATTTAATAGTGTATTGTAATTATAGAAGCAGACAAGGATTTAAATGTTGATTCCTTTGTAAACACAGCCTGCCTCCCCGTTAACAATAAAGCACACAGTCGTCTATTTATGAAACATTAAACTGCAGCCCACGCACAGTCAAATACGGTTACAATACAAAGTACGGCCAGGGAGTTTCATTCCTGAATCAAAGTGAAGAGAAAGTTCTTGAATGAAAAGAGTCTGTTACTTTGGAACATTTTGATGGGAAGCTGCTTTACAAAAGACTTGTTCACAACGTTTCAGCAGACTTTGAAGTCAACGAATGATATTTGTCTTTCGTGTTTGCCGCATACAACCTGTTGGTAAAACTGAGGCTTGTATTGTGGAATACAGACGTTATAGTTTCTGAGAAGCAGCACGTTCTTTTTGGTCAATTATCGACATCATTAGTGACACTAGATGCAGTACAGAACTCCACACAGGTCACAGGTGGCATGAGCTCATTATTATTTCATATCATGACACACAGCATGTAGGCCTGTGTATAAAGATATAAATAGATATGGAAAGTACATATAGACATGTATGTGTGTCCAAAGACTTGTTCCTTAGCAACAGTAGACCTGTGAGCATAGTGATAGATGGCTGGTAAAGTTATTTTGGTTGAGAAGAGGAGGGAGGGAAGAAGAGAGGGGGAGAGAGAGAGAGAGATGGGGTGCCTGGACGAAGGAGAAGGCAAAACGCTTCCACTTAGCACAGGGGAATTGGCAGCCTAGCAACACAAACTAAGTAAAGACATCCCCTAGCAACACGCAGGGGTTTAGCCCTTACCTCCCTCCTCCCCCTTCCACCTCCACCCATGTCTTTAGAGGCCTTCACACACGGCATGGCAGCATCTGAACACAGCAGAGTAGAAGCCCACACCCTCCACCCCCCACCCCAACCCCTTCATCTCCACATCCCTTCTCCAGAGGTGCAGCTGGGGCCATACTTCTTAGGATGTTGATCAAGTTCAATTAGTCTAATAGATTACCTACAGCCAGGGCTTCATTAGATGAACAAAGTGTGTGTGTGCGACGGGCATGTTAGTGAGTGGAGGTCAAGATTCAATGAGAGAGTGAGGGGATTAACCAGCAGGAAACACACATAAACAGAGAGAAGGTTAGGGAGTATAGAAGAGAGAATCCGAAAGAGAGAGAGAGAGAGAGAGAGACAGAGCGAGAAACAGAGAGAGCGAGGCCATGTCTGGGGTTGTGGGCACTGTCACCTGTGGGACAGTTAATCACATAGAGCTAAATGTAGTCATTAGTTCCCCCCTGACAGAGACTCCAGGTACACAGCAGCAGGGTGTTTCTGACCGCTCCACTCAACAACCCCTTAACAGGCTGCATCCATTAGTCATTCAAGTTGTTTCAGGGAGATAATGGCTTCATTGCCTTAATTTGTTGTAGCGTTGTCCTGTGTGTGTGTGTGTGTGTGTGTGTGTGTGTGTGTGTGTGTGTGTGTGTGTGCGCGCACCCATTTGTTTGAGTGAGCGTATCTGTTTGTGTGTATGAGGGCAGTGAATTTGAATTGCATTGCCTTAATTTAATTAACTTGCTTTTTCTGCCTCCTATCTCCAGGGAAAACGTCTCCCACACTTCCCTCATTGAAGAATCTCCTGGCCTAAACATGTTGGCAGATCTACACATCCCTCATTAAACTTTATAACTGGATTGCTCTCCTTCTTTCGCCCCCTCTTTCTCTCGCCACCTCTCTCCCTTCCACCATATCTTATTCTCCGCTCTCCCTCCCCCGCCTCTCTTTGTCTCCGGCTTTCTGTGTTACACAGCAGGCTATGAAACAACCCCATTGTGCCAAAGAGTGGATGTGCTTTTAAAAAGAGCCCGTGGAAGAAAAATGCTCAACCTCTCTTTATCCCTTTCTCCCCTCCGTTAAATGCCAGTTAAGGGTCTTTCTTTCCCTATACGTTCTCGTTTGAGTTGCTCTTTACCTAGGGACACCTGTTGAGGAGAGGAGCAGTGCTCTCCGAGCCAGAGAGGCAGGGGGCCAGCGGGTCAGGAGGCACAGCGTCACAACACAAACAACATGTCCGCCATGAGAAGAGCTAGGCCACATCTCGTAAGGTAAACCCCAATGAGATATAGACTACCTGAGTTGCAACAAATCCCAGGTGGACCCTCTCTTACATAATGAGGTGGTCTTCATTATATCAGACCCAGTGAAAAGGAAAGGGGTGACGTGGTGATGGTTGGTTATCCAAACACTGATATTGGCAGAGTGATTGCATTCTCAGACACAGTGAAAAGCTTGACAATGTGCTCTATGGAGCAGAGGTCAAGACCAATCTCCTGCACCCCCCCCCCCCCCCCCCCCCCCCCCCCCAATGGTCCAGCTCACTGTCTTAATTGGGTGCCATCTGACCCCCTCTTTAGCTCTTTACCAGTACCAATGTGAGCCATGGAGCATTATCCCCCACCCACAGCCAGGAGCAATCAGAGCCTAATGCAAGCACACTGCCTGCCTTCCTGGGTATTACAGCTCATCTATTTCTCTTTTTCTATCACCCCACCTCGCCGCAATTCCAGAACACTGGCTGGTGGCAGTAGCTTAGCAACCAGCGAGACAGAGAGAATAACAGTATAGAGGGAGAGGGACAGTGATTCAATAAATGGACAAGCTTAGAGGCAGAGAGAGAGAGAGACAGAGACATTGTCCCCCCCCCCCCCCCCACCTCATTTTTATCCCCCTCCTGCACTTTTAGAGGTACACAATTTCTCTCCTGCTCCATCACTCCACAATGGACAAGCCTGGGAGGGCCACTAAACAGGTCAGGTTCAGATAAAGGAAGAATGGATCAAACAGGACTACTGAATCCTTCTCTAAAGAAGAGATGGCAGATAATGGATGTAAATAGTCCAGCCTACATGCCCACATACACAACAAGCAAAATATGCTCAAAGCCCCGTAAAGCCTTATCTGAAAATTAAACAAAGATGCAAATGACAACGTTTACAAACACCGTTCTCTGCATTGTTATAACAGTGTATTGTTTTTGACAATATGTTTTGTATTTCTATACATTTTTTATTTCATGAGTCTTATTTTCATTTCATACATTTGTTTAGTTTACATATAAATGTATTCATTCATTTATTTCATTTTTTTTTTGTTGGGGGGGGGGGGGGGGGTATTGTCGAATAGACTTCAAAAGATTAGCAGGCCATTTGAATGTCTCGAATCACACAGATGCTTGCTACCATTATAGTGACAGACATATCTATGCCACTGACACGTGGAGAATATTCTTTAATATAATGCATATCCACACTCTCATCTATATATTATGTCGTACAGTTACGTTTCTATACAGTAGCCTAAACGTGTCAGAGCCTCTCTGAATCATAATCAGCATTGCATTTTGCAAGAATGAGGAAAAGCATTCTAATTGGTGATCCACTGGTTTGAGATCAGGCTACTAATACAGGAGGTGGAGCAGGCAGAGAAAGTCAAGCAGTCAGTCCTAACCCGTCTCTCCAACATGGGAACTTTTTTAGACCGTCTATGGATATTTTCTGGTTTATTATTAGCTTCTTCTGAAGTTCTTGGTAAGTATTTTCTTTTTCATTTAATAATTTGTATGTAATAAGTTTTCCTCTGCCATTCTAAAATACATTTTCTATTCTAGAACGCCGGCTAGAATTTTAATCATACTTTTGTTTTATCCTATGTTTTTAATAAGTAATACGTCTTAAGTTCCAGGAAAACTCACCAAACGATAGTTTTTTTTACGATTCTATTTGCTAAAACAATAAACTGTATGGCACTGTATTGCGCTACCGGAATGGAACATTGGGCATGTTGATTCCTTAGAAGGTATCGCTAATTCGCGAGACGTTGTGCCAGAGTGCGCTCATATTTGTACAGGCCACACCTTTGCATCATAAGATAACACTTTCACATAGTATTTATTTTGGCCTCCTGTTCTTATAGAAACAGTGCTATATAGACAAGCGATCACTTCAACATGCACAATAGCGAATAGCCTAATAATAATAATAATAGAAAAGGATATCTAACACATAATTAAACCTCAACACATCGAACAGACGCGTATACATCTCATTGAAAAAAAATGATATGACTGCAATCAGGTTTTAACCAACTGTTGCAAGACGTAATGTTTAACATCAGAGACTTATTGAGCAGCGTCAACATGACACAATGTAGCGTCGTACAGTGGTGGAAATTCCTGCAGCGTGTGCCTCTTTCACTAGCATCGAATTGCCTGCATGACAGCTGTTTTACAAAACACCGTGCGTGACAGCACAGGCTTGAGTAGCAAGCAGTATGGCGTAACAGAAGAGGAGAGAAGTAGAGCCTGCAGAGGAGGAGGAACCAGGAGAGAGAGAAATGAGAGTGTGTGGTAGAGATACGCAACCGTCTGTGGCCCAACTAACTACTGAAGTAGTGAGAAAAGTTGAAGAAGTGTCTTTAAATGCAGAGTCAGTATGGAGAAACGTCGTGAGACACAATTACTGGGCAAAACAGCAAGTAGAATAACATTGTCAGAAACACTCAAAAGCTAATAAAGAATCAATCTAAAAGTCTCCATACAGCACATAGCATACGTATGTGATTCCTATTCAAGTGTCCATATATAGCTTCTTTGATTCCCACTACTGGACCCCCTACCGATTCATTCATGTTTATGTTGGTGTGTACTTCAGGCTCAAACATCTGCACTTCTCGAGGGGTGAGCACCTGCAGACAGTGTTTGGCTATCCACCCTAGCTGTGCTTGGTGCTTTAAGGAAGTAAGTATACCCCTGGGAGACTAAGTACAAAAAGTGGTGTCATTTCTAAATGGTTCACCCTATATGGATGAAAATACCCTCAACTTAAAGGTGACATGCTGCACTTTAATACCATAGTCATTGCATCATTTCAAATCCAAACTTCTGGAGTACAGAGTCAAAACAACAAAAAATGTGTCACTGTCCAAAAACTGTATTCATCTACTGAACCCACCTTCCATTGTATTGCATTTAGATGCACTTTTTTAACAAATTGATCACTGGTTGTCTCATTGGGAAGTGTTACTCTCACCAGTGTGTGTGTTGTCTTCCTGGGTTCAGGAGTTTGGCCAAGGGGGCTCCAGTGTGTCCCGTTGTGACCTGAAGCAGAACCTGTTGGATGGGGGGTGTACGAAGGGGGAGCTAGAGTTCCCCTTCAGTACCCTCAGTGTGCAAGAAAACACGCCCCTCAGTGACAAGGCATCGGGGGCTGCTGACGACGTCACCCAGATCAGACCCCAGAAACTCAGCCTCACTCTGAGACCAGGTACACTAACACAGCATAAGCTTACATACAAACACCCATATACACTGGCTTCACAACTCATCTAAAGTACATTGAAGTACATCTTTCGCCTCTCCTCTCTCACAAATTCAAACACCTCATTTTAATCCTTTGTACTCTACCTGATTTTGACCTCTCTCTCTCTCTCTCTCTCAGATGATGCCAGGCGTTTCACAGTGACAGTGAAGCAGGTGGAGGACTACCCAGTTGACCTGTACTATCTGATGGACCTCTCCTACTCCATGAAGGACGACTTGGCCCGCCTGCGCTCCCTGGGCAACCAGCTGGCTGCAGCCATGGGCCGCACCACCAGCAACCTGCGTATGGGCTTTGGGGCCTTTGTGGACAAGCCCCTGTCCCCATATATGTACACCTACCCTGAGGAAGCAATCAGTAACCCTTGCTATGGGTGAGTGGGGGGTGGAGGGGACAGAGAGGTGGAGGAGGAGGGAGAGGAGGAGGAGATTGTTCAGAGTGGAAGATTTTGATTCTGAAAAAGGTTGATATTCTGTGTTGAAGCTCAAACTTCCTCAGGATGTGTCTTTGTTAATAGCTGTCAAATCGTGTCTAACAGCAATGTATTTATCTTTCTTTCTCTGTCTTTCGCCACCTTTTTTGTCAATTTGCCTGTTTTCGGCATGGCACGGGGTGTGATGTGTAGGATCCAGACGCGGTGCCTGCCTCAGTTTGGCTACAAGCACGTGCTGTCTCTGACCAAGCAGGTGGAGCGCTTCACCGAGGAGGTGGCGAAGCAGCAGGTGTCTCGTAACAGAGACTCTCCAGAGGGAGGCTTCGACGCGGTCATACAGGCAGTGGTGTGCAAGGTGATACAGTTGAAGTCAGAAGTTTACATACACCTTAGCTAAATACATTTAAACTCAGTTTTTCACAATTCCTGACATTTAATCCTAGTAAAAATGTTCCCTGTCTTAGGTCAGTTAGGATCACCACTTTATTTTAAGAATGTGAAATGTCAGAAAAATAGTAGAGAATGATTTAGTTCAGCTTTTATTTCTTTCATCACATTCCCAGTGGGTCAGAAGTTTACATACACTCAATTGGTATTTGGTAGCATTGCCTTTAAATGGTTAAACTTGGGTCAAACGTTTCAGGTAGCCATCCACAAGCTTCCCACAATAAGTTGGGTGAATTTTGGACCATTCCTCCTGACAGAGCTGGTGTAACTGAGTCAGGTTTCTAGGCCTCCTTACTTGCACACACTTTTTCAGTTCTGCCCACAAATTTTCTATAGGATTGAGGTCAGGGCTTTGTGATGGCCACTCCAATACCTTGGCTTTGTTGTCCTTAAGCCACTTTTCACAACTTTGGAAGTATGCTTGGGGTCATTGTCCATTTGGAAGACCCATTTGCGATCAAGCTTTAACTTCCTGACGGATGTCTTGAGATGTTGCTTCAATATATCCACATAATTTTCCGTCCTCATGATGCCATCTATTTTGTGAAGTGCACCAATCCCTCCTGCTGCAAAGCACTCCCACAACATGATGCTGCCACCCCCGTGCTTCAGGGTTGGAATGGTGTTCTTCAGCTTGCAATCCTCCCCCTTTTTCCTCCAAACATAACGATGGTCATTATGGCCAAACAGTTCCATTTTTGTGCATTAGACCAGAGGACATTTCTCCAAAAAGTACGATCTTTGTCCCCATGTGCAGTTTCAAACCGTAGTCTGGATTTTTTATGGCGATTTTGGAGCAGTGGCTTCTTCCTTGCTGAACCAGACTTGTGGAGGTCTACAATTTTCTTTACGAGGTCTTGGCTGATTTGTTTTGATTATCCCATGATATCAAGCAAAGAGGCACTAAGTTTGAAGGTAGGCCTTGAAATACATCAACAGGTACACCTCCAATTGACTCAAATTATGTCAATTAGCCTATCAGAAGCTTCTAAAGCCATTACATCATTTTATGGAATTTTCCAAGCTGTTTAATGGCACAGTCAACTTAGTGTATGTAAACTTCTGACCCACTGGAATTGTGATACAGTGAATTATAAGTGAAATAATCTGTCTGTAAACAATTGTTGGAAAAATGACTTGTGTCAAGCACAAAGTAGATGTCCTAACCGACTTGCCAAAACTATAGTTTGTTAACAAGAAATGTGTGGAGTGGTTGAAAACGAGTTTTAATGACTCCAACATAAGTGTATGTAAACTTCTGACTTCAACTGTAAATACACACGCGTGTACGCACACACCTAGAGACATACAGACACACACACACACTCAGTGGTTTAGAAAACAGCACGCAAACTTGAATTACATACCGTTTCTCTTCTCTCCTCTTCTTCCCCTCTCTCTCCCTCCCTCTGTCACTAGGACAAGATAGGCTGGCGTGGGGATGCCTCCCACCTGTTGGTGTTCACTACCGATGCTACGACACACATAGCCCTGGACGGCCGGCTGGCTGGTCTAGTGCAGCCCAATGATGGACATTGTCACATCGACAGAGACAACAACTATGACAAGTCGTCAACCCTGGTGAGTGGTGTGTGTCCGGGAGTTTGTGTTGGAGTTCTATTCGTCTGTTATCACAAGAGAAACGTAATGATAATGACGGTCTCCTCCTTCAGGACTACCCCTCTCTGGCTCTGATCACAGAGAAGATGTCTGAGAACAACATCAACCTCATTTTCGCTGTGACCAACAATGTGATGCCCCTCTACCAGGTGAGTACACCTGACTGTTACCAGAGTCACCGGGGTTACTAGGTGTAGGATTATGGTACAATACCGATTATGCCCCCTTGGAACCTCTTTCCTCAGAACTACAGCCAGCTGATTCCTGGCACCACGGTTGGAACGCTGTCGGATGACTCTGGGAATGTGATCCAACTCATCCTGGATGCTTACGAGGTAAGAGACAGCCGTATATGTGAGAGTTGGGTTTTGATTTCAATCACGCCCAGTCATGCCCACTTTACCATTAACGCGAGTTGGTAACACCGAGGGGAGAATTATCATACACTGAGAAACAGCCGCGCTGAGTGTGCTCTATCCAATCGTAGCTGCAGAATCAGCCTACAGCCCGGCCATTTACAGACAACAGAACTACCCATTAGCATGCAGCGCCTCGTAGCCAATGTTATGTTGAAAGGACAGGAGCAAACATCACCAACACAACAGTCATAAAAAATACAGATACTCTAGAAGCAGGAAAGGCCTTGAGCTGGTCATGCTGCGTCATGCGCTGCTAATCCATTCGTCACGTACATTGGCTGTTTGAGATATTTCAAGAGGAACACACAACATTAGTGAACATAACGCTCCCACTTCAAACTCTCATTGCTTCTAGCATTTCTTAATGAGGACGTGGAAAGCGAGGCTAAAGGAGTGAGTTCAGCCCCCCTTAAATTCTCAAACAGTCTATTTGACTTCCCACGAGCCCATGCGTGACAGATAGAACGCTGTATATACACACTGTATCCATTTCCACAGAGACTAAGAGTAGAGGTTTTCTGAATCGTTTATGTTTCTGATTGAGTTCTTTCTGACCTCTGCCCATTGACCCCTGACCTGTGGAGTAGAGGATCCGTTCCAAGGTGGAATTGGAGTTGCTGGGTGTTCCAGAGGAGCTGGCTCTGTCCTTCAACGCCACCTGCCTCAACGGAGAGCTCATCCAGGGACTCAAGTCCTGCTCCGGGCTTAAGATCGGAGACACAGTCAGTACCTGTACCACTCACCATCTGGATGATAAATGCTGGCCTAGTGTCAGATCTTAGGTATAGGAATAATGCTCTGTTCTTACTGCACAGTTCAAATGTAACCTGCTGTATCACACACACCTTTCCCCCCCAGGTGTCGTTCAGTGTGGAGGCAAGGTTACGCGGCTGCCCTAAGGAGAAGAATCGTACCTTCACCATTAAACCTGTGGGCTTCAAGGACGCTCTGGAGGTTACGGTCCACTTCGCCTGCGGGTGTGACTGTGAGGCCACAGCCCAGCCCGAGAGCCCTCTCTGTAACCAGGGAAATGGGACCTACGAGTGTGGTGTGTGCCAGTGTCACCCGGGGCGCCTGGGAGACCGATGTGAGTGTGCCGACGGGGACTACAGGCCCTCAGACCAGGGCAACTGTAGCCCCAAACCTGATGACCCCATCTGCAGTGGGAGGGGCAACTGTGTGTGTGGCCAATGCTCCTGCCACACTAGTGGCTTTGGAAAGGTGTGGGGCAAGTACTGCGAATGTGACGACTTCAACTGCCTGCGCTTCAAAGGAGAGATCTGCTCAGGTGAGTGGATAGACCACTGTGGTGTCTGTCAAGGAGACAGCAATGTTGGTTTCTTTTTGTGTTTTTTTTTTTACCCCTTTTTCCCCCCAATTTCGTGGTATCCAAATGGTAGTTATACAGTCTTTTCCCATCGCTGCAACTGCCATACGGACTTGGGAGAGGCGAAGGTCGAGAGCCGTGCATCCTCCGAAACACGACCCAGTCAAGCCGCACTGCTTCTTGACACAATGCCCGCTTAACCCGGAAGCCAGCCGCACCAATGTGTCGGAGGAAACATCGTACACCTGGCGACCGTGTCAGCGTGCATGCGCCCGGCCTGTCACAGGAGTCGCTAGAGCGTGATGGGACAAGGACATCCTGGCCGGCCAAAACCTCCCCTAACCCGGACGGCACTGGGCCAATTGTGCACCGCCTCATGGGTCTCCCGGTCGACAGAGCCTAGACTCGAACCAGAATCTCTAGTGGCACAGCTAGCACTGCGATGTAGTGCCTTAGACCCCTACATGTTCCTTTCTGCTGAGTTTTGAAGCTTAACTCATCAACACACGTTGTTTTTGTAACATTCCTTGTCTGTGTTTCCTTTAGGGTTAGGTTTTTTGGCAGACTTATGGTTTTAGCAGGATAGAGGGGGTTTCCATAGAACATGTCCACAATGCCTCAGTTGACCCTTATCCAGTACTTTCTCTTTTACGGTTAATTTAACCCAGTCGATGATTAGCTTGGCTTTAATCGTAGTTGATCCATTGTTACCACAGTTTCTTCGTTGTTCTTGCCACGGTATATGGCATTAACTATGTGAACCCTTTGGAAATACCTGGATTTCTGCATAAAATGGTCATACAATTTGATCAGATCTTCATCTAGGTCACAACAATAGACAAACACAGTCTGATTAAACTAATAACACACAAACAATTATACATTTTCATGTCTTTATTGAACACACCGTGTAAACATTCACAGTGCAGGTTGGAAAAAGAATGTGACCCCTGGATTTAATAACTGGTTGTCCCTCCGTTGGCAGAAATAACCTCAACCAAACTTTTTCTGTGGTTGTGGATCAGACCTGCACAACGGTCAGGAGGAATTTTGGACCGTTCCTCTTTACAAAACTGTTTCAGTTCAGCAATATTCTTGGGATGTCTGATGTGACCTACTCTCTTGGGTTATGCCACAGCATCTCAAATCGGGTTGAGGTCAGTACTGGGCCACTCCAGAAGGCGTATTTTCTTCTGTTGAAGCCATTCTACTGTTGATTTACTTCTGTGTTTTGGGTTGTTGTCCTGTTGCGTCACCCAACTTCTGTTGAGCTTCAATTACCGGACAGATAGCCTAACATTCTCCTGCAAAATGTCTTGATAAACTTGCAAATTCATTTTTCCGTTGATGATAACAAGCTGTCCAGGCCCCGAGGCAGCAAAGCAGCCCCAAACCATGATGCTCCCTCCACCATACTTTACAGTTGGGTGTTGGTGTAATGTGACTTTTCTTTTGCCACACATAGTGTTGTGTGTTCCTTCCAAACAACTCAACTGTAGTCTAATCTGTCCACAGAATACTTTGCCAGTAGTGCTGTGGAACATCCAGGTGCACTTTTGCAAACTTCAGACGTGCATGAATGTTTTTTTTTGGGCAGCAGTGGCTTCTTCCGTGGTGTCCTGCCATGAACACCATTCTTGTTTAGTGTTTTACGTATCGTAGACTCGTCAACAGAGATGTTAGCATGTTCCAGAGATTTCTGTAAGTCTTTAGCTGACACTCTAGGATTCTTCTTAACCTCATTGAGCATTTTGTGCTGTGCTCTGGCAGTCATCTTTGCAGGATGGCCACTCCTAGGGAGAGTAGCAACGGTGCTGAACTTTCTCCATTTATAGACAACTTGTCTTACTGTGGACTGATGAACATCAAGGCTTTTAGAGATACTTTCCAGCTTTATGCAGTCAACAATTCTTAATCTTAGGTCTTCTGAGATCTATTTTGTTCGAGGCATGGTTCACATCAGGCAATTCTTCTTGTTAATAGCAAACTTAAATTTTGTGAGTGTTTTTATAGGGCAGGGCAGCTCTAACCAACATCTCCAATCTCGTCTCATTGATTGGACTCCAGGTTAGCTGACTCCTGACTCCAATTAGCTTTTGTAGAAGTCATTGGCCTAGGGGTTCACATATTTTTTCCAACCTACACTGTGAATGATTAAATGATGTATTCAATATAGACAAGAAAAATACAATAATTTGTGTGTTATCAGTTTAAGCACCCTATGTTTATCTATTGTTGTGACTTAGATGAAGATCAGGTCAAATTTGATGACCAATTTGTGCAGAAATCCAGGTAATTCCAAAGGGTTCACATACTTTTTCTTGCCACTGTAAATAGTAGATAAATACCGGCTTAAACCAGGCTGTAAAATAAGGTGTTACCCCACATTCTTATTATATGCCATATATTGAACGTTGTTGGCTTTGAAATAGACCAAGACTACACAATGTTATGTAGAAATAAACAGAGAATGCAGTGGTTCACCATTGGTCAATGTCTTTGACCTTTAACATTTGCTCAAATCCACTATGCTTACTGTACTGTAGCTCCAATTGATATAGCTCGTCTGCTCTTACACTTAGATTGTATTATGAAGGTGAAAACATTCGAAGGAAACGGAACATGTTTACAATATACTTACTCACGAGAAGAAGTTATTCAGATTATTCAAATCAAAACCACGTCTTCTCCCATGATCATTTTAGCATAGTAAACGAGCTCACAGCACTCACTGATTCTATCAATCTTCTAACCACTCTTGGGAATGAAGTATGAGGTGTCATCACTGATCATCTCTCCCTACTGCATGCCTGCACAAGCACACCAGTTGCAAAATCAAAGTAGAAGCATTGTAATAAGTCTTGTCATTGGATAATTGAATGTTGCTGCGTAACAGATGAGTCATGGTGCCGTTGCTGCGTTTACAGTGACATTCAAGAGTTTGGACACACCTACTCATTCCAGGGTTTTTCTTTATTTTTAAAAACTATTTTCTACATTGTAGAATAATAGTGAAGACATCAAAACTATGAAATAACATACATGGAATAATGTAGTAACCAAAAAAAAGTGTTTGAGATTTGAATTTGAAATTCTTCAAAGTAGAGACCCTTTGTCTTCATGACAGCTTAGCACACTCTTGGAATTATCTCAACCAGCTTCATGAGGTAGTCACCTGGAATGAATTTAAATTAAACAGGTGTGCCGTATTTGTCAGGTGCGTGAATGAGGACCCAAAGGCGAATTAACAAAACAGAGTTTCTTTAATGACGAAACACACGTAGGCTCAGATGGACAGGCAGATTCCGACAGGACAGGACAAGGTTGCAGCAAACACGACGATAGTCTGGTTCAGGCATGAGTAACACAAACGAGAATCCGACAAAGACAGGAACAAAAACAGAGAGAGATATAGAGGACTAATCAGAGGGAAAAAGGGAACAGGTGGGAAAAGGGGTGACGAGGTAGTTAGGAGGAGACAAGGAACAGCTGGGGGAAAGAGGGGGAGAAAAGGTAACCTAATAACGACCAGCAGAGGGAGACAGGGTGAAGGGAAAGGACAGAAACAAGACACAACATGACAATACATGACAGTACCCCCCCACTCACCGAGCGCCTCCTGGCGCACTCGAGGAGGAAACCTGGCGGCAACGGAGGAAATCATCGATCAGCGCACGGTCCAGCACGTCCCGAGAGGGAACCCAACTCCTCTCCTCAGGACCGTACCCCTCCCAATCTACTAGGTACTGATGACCACGGCCCCGAGGACGCATGTCCAAAATCCTACGGACCCTGTAGATGGGTGCGCCCTCGACAAGGATGGGGGGGGGGGGGGAAGACGAGCGGGGGCGCGAAGAACGGGCTTGACACAGGAGACATGGAAGACCGGGTGGACGCGACGAAGATATCGCGGAAGAAGAAGTCGCACTGCGACAGGATTAATGATCCGAGAAATACGGAACGGACCAATGAACCGCGGGGTCAACTTGCGAGAAGCGGTCTTAAGGGGAAGGTTCTGAGTGGAGAGCCAAACTCTCTGACCGCGACAATATCTAGGACTCTTAGTTCTACGCTTATTAGCAGATCTCACAGTCTGCGCCCTATAACGGCAAAGTGCAGACCTGACCCTCTTCCAGGTGCGCTCGCAACGTTGGACAAAAGCCTGAGCGGAGGGGACGCTGGACTCGGCGAACTGAGATGAGAACAGCGGAGGCTGGTACCCGAGGCTACTCTGAAAAGGAGATAGCCCGGTCGCAGACGAAGGAAGCGAGTTGTGGGCGTATTCTGCCCAGGGGAGCTGTTCTGACCAAGACGCAGGGTTGCGAAAAGAAAGACTGCGTAAGATGCGACCAATAGTCTGATTGGCCCGTTCTGCTTGACCGTTAGACTGGGGGTGAAAGCCGGAAGAGAGACTGACGGAAGCCCCAATCAAACGGCAAAACTCCCTCCAAAATTGAGACGTGAATTGCGGACCTCTGTCCGAAACGACGTCTGACGGAAGGCCATGAATTCTGAAAACATTCTCGATGATGATTTGTGCCGTCTCTTTAGCAGAAGGAAGCTTAGCAAGGGGAATAAAATGAGCCGCCTTAGAGAACCTGTCGACAACCGTAAGAATAACAGTCTTCCCCGCTGACGAAGGCAGTCCGGTGACAAAATCTAAGGCGATGTGAGACCACGGTCGAGAGGGAATGGGAAGCGGCCTGAGACGGCCGGCAGGAGGGGAGTTACCGGACTTAGTCTGCGCGCAGACCGAACAAGCAGCCACGAAGCGACGCGTGTCATGCTCCCGGGTGGGCCACCAAAAACGCTGGCGAATGGAAGCAAGCGTACCCCGAACGCCAGGATGGCCGGCTAACTTGGCAGAGTGAGCCCACTGAAGAACGACCAGACGAGTAGGAACGGGAACGAAAAGAAGGTTCCTAGGACAAGCGCGCGGCGACGGAGTTTGAGTGAGTGCTTGCTTTACCTGCCTCTCAATTCCCCAGACAGTCAACCCGACAACACGCCCCTCAGGGAGAATCCCCTCGGGGTCAGTGGAGGCTACTGAAGAACTGAAGAGACGAGATAAAGCATCAGGCTTGGTGTTCTTAGAGCCCGGACGATAAGAAATCACGAACTCGAAACGAGCGAAAAACAGCGCCCAGCGCGCCTGACGCGCATTAAGTCGTTTGGCAGAACGGATGTACTCAAGGTTCCTATGGTCAGTCCAAACGACAAAAGGAACGGTCGCCCCCTCCAACCACTGTCGCCATTCGCCTAGGGCTAAGCGGATGGCGAGCAGTTCGCGGTTTCCCACATCATAGTTACATTCCGACGGCGACAGGCGATGAGAAAAATACGCGCAAGGGTGGACCTTGTCGTCAGAGAGGGAGCGCTGAGAAAGAATGGCTCCCACGCCCACCTCTGACGCGTCAACCTCGACAACGAACTGTCTAGTGACGTCAGGTGTAACAAGGATAGGTGCGGATGTAAAACGATTCTTGAGGAGATCAAAAGCTCCCTGGGCGGAAACGGACCACTTAAAGCACGTCTTGACAGAAGTAAGGGCTGTGAGAGGAGCTGCCACCTGACCGAAATTACGGATGAAACGACGATAGAAGTTCGCGAAGCCGAGAAAGCGCTGCAGCTCGACGCGTGACTTAGGGACGGGCCAATCAATGACAGCTTGGACCTTAGCGGGATCCATCTTAATGCCTTCAGCGGAAATAACAGAACCGAGAAATGTGACGGAGGAGGCATGAAAAGAGCACTTCTCAGCCTTCACAAAAAGACAATTCTCTAAAAGGCGCTGGAGGACACGTCGAACGTGCTGAACATGAATCTGGAGTGACGGTGAAAAAAATCAGGATATCGTCAAGGTAAACGAAAACAAAGATGTTCAGCATGTCTCTCAGGACATCATTGACTAATGCCTGAAAGACAGCTGGAGCGTTAGCGAGGCCGAAAGGAAGAACCCGGTATTCAAAGTGCCCTAACGGAGTGTTAAACGCCGTCTTCCACTCGTCCCCCTCCCTGATGCGCACGAGATGGTAAGCGTTACGAAGGTCCAACTTAGTGAAAAACCTGGTTCCCTGCAGGATCTCGAAGGCTGAAGACATAAGAGGAAGCGGATAACGATTCTTCACTGTTATGTCATTCAGCCCTCGATAATCTATGCAGGGGCGCAGGGACCCGTCCTTCTTCTTAACAAAAAAAAACCCCGCTCCGGCGGGAGAGGAGGAGGGGACTATGGTACCGGCGGCAAGAGCTACAGACAAATAATCTTCGAGAGCCTTACGTTCGGGAGCCGACAGAGAGTATAGTCTACCCCGGGGGGGAGTGGTTCCCGGAAGGAGATCAATACTACAATCATACGACCGGTGTGGGGGAAGAGAGGTGGCCCTGGACCGACTGAACACCGTGCGCAGATCGTGATATTCCTCCGGCACCCCTGTCAAATCACCAGGCTCCTCCTGTGAAGAAGAGACAGAGGAAACAGGAGGGATAGCAGACATTAAACATTTCACATGACAAGAGACGTTCCAGGAGAGGATAGAATTACTAGACCAATTAATGGAAGGATTATGACAAACTAGCCAGGGATGGCCCAAAACAACAGGTGTAAAAGGTGAACGAAAAATTAAAAAAGAAATGGTTTCGCTATGATTACCAGAAACAGTGAGGGTTAAAGGTAGCGTCTCACGCTGAATCCTGGGGAGAGGACTACCATCCAGGGCGAACAAGGCCGTGGACTCCCTTAACTGTCTGAGAGGAATGTCATGTTCCCGAGCCCAGGTCTCGTCCATAAAACAGCCCTCCGCCCCAGAGTCTATTAAGGCACTGCAGGAAGCTGACGAACCGGTCCAGCGTAGATGGACCGACAAGGTAGTGCAGGATCTTGAAGGAGAGACAGGAGTAGTAGCGCTCACCAGTAGCCCTCCGCTTACTGATGAGCTCTGGCTTTTACTGGACATGAAGTGACAAAATGACCAGCAGAACCGCAATAGAGACAGAGGCGGTTGGTGATTCTCCGTTCCCTCTCCTTAGTCGAGATGCGGATACCTCCCAGCTGCATAGGCTCAGCACCCGAGCCGGCAGAGGAAGATGGTAGTGATGCGGAGAGGGGGGCAACGGAGAACGCGAGCTCCTTTCCACGAGCTCGGTGACGAAGATCAACCCGTCGCTCAATGCGAATAGCGAGTTCAATCAAGGAATCCACGCTGGAAGGAACCTCCCGGGAGAGAATATCATCCTTTACCTCTGCGCGGAGACCCTCCAGAAAACGAGCGAGCAAAGCCGGCTCGTTCCAGCCACTGGAGGCAGCAAGAGTGCGAAACTCAATAGAGTCTGTTATGGATCGATTACCTTGACATAGGGAAGACAGGGCCCTGGAAGCCTCCTCCCCAAAAACAGATCGATCAAAAACCCGTATCATCTCCTCCTTAAAGTCCTGATACTGGTTAGTACACTCAGCCCTTGCCTCCCAGATTGCCGTGCCCCACTCACGAGCCCGTCCAGTAAGGAGAGATATGACGTAGGCGACACGAGCAGTGCTCCTGGAGTAAGTGTTGGGCTGGAGAGAAAACACAATATCACACTGGGTGAGGAACGAGCGGCATTCAGTGGGCTCCCCAGAGTAACACGGCGGGTTATTGATTCTGGGCTCCGGAGATTCGAAAGCCCTGGAAGTGGCCGGTGGATCGAGGCGGAGATGGTGAACCTGTTCTGTGAGGTTGGAGACTTGGGTGGCCAGGGTCTCAACGGCATGTCGAGCAGCAGACAATTCCTGCTCGTGTCTGCTTAGCATCGCTCCCTGGATCTCGACGGCTGAGTGGAGAGGATCCGAAGTCGCTGGGTCCATTCTTGGTCAGATTCTTCTGTCAGGTGCGTGAATGAGGACCCAAAGGCGAATTAACAAAACAGAGTTTCTTTAATGACGAAACACACGTAGGCTCAGATGGACAGGCAGATTCCGACAGGACAGGACAAGGTTGCAGCAAACACGACGATAGTCTGGTTCAGGCATGAGTAACACAAACGAGAATCCGACAAAGACAGGAACAAAAACAGAGAGAGATATAGAGGACTAATCAGAGGGAAAAAGGGAACAGGTGGGAAAAGGGGTGACGAGGTAGTTAGGAGGAGACAAGGAACAGCTGGGGGAAAGAGGGGGAGAAAAGGTAACCTAATAACGACCAGCAGAGGGAGACAGGGTGAAGGGAAAGGACAGAAACAAGACACAACATGACAATACATGACAGTATTAAAAGTTAATTTGTGGAATTTCTTTCCTTCTTAATGAGTTATAGCCAATCAGTTGTGTTGTGACAAGGTAGGGGTGGTATACAGAAGATAGCCCTATTTGGTAAAAGACCAAGTCCGTATTATGGCAAGAACAGCTCAAATAAGAGAAACAACAGTCCATCATTACTTTAAGACATGAAGGTCAGTCAATCTGGAACATTTCAAGAAAGTTTAAAGTTTCTTCAAGTGCAGTCGCAAAAACCATTAAGCGATATTATGAATCTGGCTCTCATGAATACCGCCACAGGAAAGGAAGATCCAGAGTATACCTCTGCTGCAGAGAATAAGTCCATTATAGTTAACTGCATCTCAGATTGCAGCTCAAGTAACAGGCACATCTCAACATCAACTGTTCGAGGAGACTACATGAATCAGGCCTTCATGGTCGAATTGCTGCAAAGATACACTACTAAAGGACACCAATAAGAAGAAGAGACTTGCCTGGGCCAAGAAACACGAGCAATGGACATTAGACCAGTGGAAATCTGTCCTTTGGTCTGATGAGTCCAAATGTGAGATTTTTGGTTCCAACCACCATGTCACCGTGAAGCATGGAGGAGGTGTTATGGTACTTTGCTGGTGACACTGTCTGATTTATTTAGAATTCAAGGCAACCTTAACCAGCATGGCTACCACAGCATTCTGCAGCTATACGCCATCCCATCTGGTTTGCGCTTAGTGGGACTATCATTTGTTTTTCAACAGGACAATGACCCAACATACCTCCAGGCTGTGTAAGGGCTATTTGACCAAGAAGGAGAGTGATGGAGTGCTGCATCAGATGACCTGGCCTACACAATCACCCGACCTCAACCCAATTGAGATGGTTCGGGATGAGTTGGACCGCAGAGTGATGGAAAAGCAGCCAACAAGTGCTCAGCATATGTGGGAACTCCTTCAAGACTGTTGGAAAAGCATTCCAGGTGAAGCTGGTTGAGGGAATGCCAAAAGTGTGCAAAGCTGTCATCCAGTCAAATGGTGGCTACATTGAAGAATCTCAAATATAAAATATATTTTTATTTAACACTTTCTTTGGTTACTACATGATTCCATATGTTATTTCATGTCTCATTTCACGTCTTATTCTACAATGTAGAAAATAGCAAAAAATAAAGAAAGACCCTTGAATGAGTAGGTGTGTCCAAACTTTTGACTGGTACGGTATGTGTTGGCTGTAGCTATAACTCTGTGTTTTAACCACAGCCGTTCCCTTAGGGATATGACTGAGCTTTATTAGACAACCGGGACTTTGCTTATGGTAACAGAGGTTAAAGTCAGATTGGCCAATCGCTGTTGTAATCTCTGAAAGAATGAGAGGTACTGGATACCTGTAGAGAGGTTATGTCTGTTACTCTTTCAGGGAAAGAGCTATGTAGTCTATTATTGTAATTTTACTGAAAATGCACTGTTTGATTCCCTCCATAAGACCTTTGTTGTCAAGTAGATGGTTGCCATTAGTTCCCAGCGTAGCCCTGAGTCTTTTCGACCTAGGAATGAGGATGTTCCCATGGTCAACCGCCTCACATGTTTGTTTTCACGTTGTCCAGACTTTTCCTCGCCCCTCTCTCCCCTCACCCAGCCATAGCATGCCTCCACAGGGATTTAGACGGGAAGGCAGGGGGGGTCTGAGTCATGTGAGACAGCATCTCTTAACCTAAGCAGTCTGGCCCTTTGGGAAGGCACTATAAAAAGGGCCCGTGGGCTGAACAAGAAGTGTAATGTGCACCGGAATCATTTTTTAAAATTCAACGTATCTAAGGCAACCAGCTGCAAAAGGATTGTGAGTTTGCTCAATATTTGGGCATATAGCTGAACCAACATACATTCTATTCTACTTTATCTGCATATTTCCCCAGTGTAAAATGAAACTCTTCACGACAGTATATTACATATATCATCAGGCCTTTCTTTTGAGGGCCTAGTTACACCCTAACGCAGTGGTCTGAAACCCCTGGTGCACAGGCCACATCAAGCCTGCAAGTCACATTATGATGTGTAATGTCTATTGAAATCCATCTAGAGTGAGGATATCCAACAATTGGAATTTTCAATCACCCACAACCTGCATTAAGAATGACTGACAGGGGTAGAAAATATTGATTATTGAGACTACCTAAATCTAATAAACTGTGACAGCCATCTCAGTAACGGGTACAAAAAGTCCAACTACAAACAGATTGGATTAGTTTTGAAAAATGTATGTTTTTTATGTTTGTGTACCATAAGATTAGTCAACCAATCATTGTACATGCAAAAACATAGATATTGAAACAAACAATTCTGAAAAGCAACCTGCAATAGAGCATGCTGGGAAATATAATAACGATGGGTGTGGTTTTTAGCAAACATATTTGTAATTTTACTCCAAAGGAAAACATTAACTTGGAATTCGTCTCAACAAGTTCATATACATTCAGCTCAATGTGAGCAAAGTTTGTTGAATGAACAAACCTTCACACATTAGCTACATTTATTTTCCTTTAATTCACAAAATAATGCTGATTAAGCAATTGGTTAAGTTGGCTTTTTTGAGTGAAATGTACGCTGTGTGTGAAATGTTATGTATGGTGCTTAGGGCGAAGTCAGGACTTGGGAGTGGGTTATATTAGGTTAAAACAGTAATTACTGTCTTAACTCAGCATTATCTATGGTTTCGTCAGTGGAAAATATGTTGTTTGTGGGATTGTGGTCTTAGTCATTGAGATGTACTCTTGTCTATGGTTGGCACAGAAATGCAACAGTTCAGAACTCCATATTTAGTGAGTAGAGCACAGTGAAGGAGACTCAACTTAGTCAGCCTGTGTCTCTGGAGTCTTGTTGGCATTATGTCATTGCTGTGTGACGAACAGTATAGTATAGGAGTCCCTGGGCCCAGCTCAATTTGAGTCTCCTCCATCCCGTCCTCCCAACCCCAGGCCCTCCCACATCCCCCGGAGGGCCTGTATTTTTCCCTTCGCTCTGGAGCTGGGGCTGGAGCTGGGGCTGGGGTTGGGGCTGGGGTTGGGGCTGGGGTTGGAGATGGGGTTGGAGATGGGGTTGGGGCTGGGGTTGGGGCTGGAGCTGGGGCTGGGGTTGGGGCTGGGGCTGGGGCTGGGGCTGGGGCTGGAGCTGGGGCTGGGGCTGGGGCTGGGGCTGGGGCTGGGGCTGGGGCTGGAGCTGGGGCTGGGGCTGGGGCTGTGGAGCAGGAGTCAGCAAGCACATCCCCAGGGCACACAAACAGGCAAGAGAGAACAGGAAAGTTAGCATTCCTCTGGCACCCTGCCCTCTCTCTTTCTATCCTCTCTTTCTCCCTCTTTTAAAGTTAACCTCCATCACAAATACTCCCACTCATCTCCTCTCTTTTTTTTATTTTGTATTATTCTCTCATCGGTGTGTTTACAGTACCCCCTCTCGCTCTCTCGTGCTCTTTTTCTCTCCCTCTCTCTCTCTCTCTCTCTCTCTCTTTCTTTATATTTATGTCTATGACTTCCTCCACCGCTTCGCTCTCATTCGCTCTGTCCTCCCTCCTCCATGTTTATGTGTCTCTGTAGTTCATGTTTACGACTTGATAAATTGGAGGATTAGAGTGCCATCTCAGACCGAGGCAGATTATTTAGAAATGCATGCCAAATGGCACCCTATTCCCTGTATAGTGCACTACTTCTGACCAGGGCCCATAGGGCTCATGTCAAAAGTAGTGCACTGTGTAGGGAATAGGGTGCCATTTGGGATGTATGCCTAGAAACTCCTTCCCATGTCTCTGACTCGACCCTACAACAAGTACAGTAGAGAGAACAAGGCACAAGCATGAACTCACTGTACGGATGAGGTAGAGTATAAGGAGCATTAGCCAAACTCTAGAACGTTTTTAAGAGAGGAAAACCGGGACTTTCTTTACTATGTGTTGAATGTGTCCCATTCAGTTGGGTTCGTGCTCTGTTTGTGGGATACATACTGTAAAACGTTAACCAGCTCAACTCAGACAGATTATGTGCCTGCAAGACAGTAAAGCGACTTTTTATACCTATAGCTGCCTCTTTCATTACAAACACACACACACTCACTTATCTCACAGTGATGACAGAGTCAGATAGGGCGTGGGAACTGGGGAATTTAGCTGACGGAGGTGGTTTCACCTGAAAACAACAATGCCCATGTCTCTGAGGGCCTGTTTTCACAGTTTACAGACCTCTGTTCAGTTTCCAGCGGTCACTCTAACCCAGCTGAGCTCTGAGACAGTGACTCAGTTTGTCTCTGCTCTTCGTCATTCATTGCCCAGCCCTGTTGCATTAACCTTCAGCCTGTTTGACTGTCTGAGGGCAATCATACAATCATTTCTCAATTTTGCTGGCTGGTCTGAGAGATATTGTGGAGGCTCCAGGGAGTGGTCATCACATCCCAGGGATTGTCCCAGTGTTGGGAGGGGATGAGTGGGATGGATTACCAGTTTGCTTCATTAAGAAGGGCGCTTATCCTGCCATTGTCTGCACTGTCTGGTCATGATTTGATGACTTAATGTTCTGGGAATTATTACTCAATATGGACTCATCACACATGTGCCTGCCCGCCTGCCCATGCTCTCAATACACTCATGAATACAGAGACAAACACATGCAGAATTGCTGACAATTACACTGAACAAAAATGGAAACACAACATGCAACAATTTCAAAGATTTGACTGAGTTACAGTTCATATGAGGAAATCAGTCAATTGAAATGAATTCATTAGAACCTCATCTATGGATTTCACATGACTGAGAATACAGATATGCATCTGTTGGTCACAAGACACCTTAAAAACAATGGGCCTCGGGATCTCGTCACGTTATTTCTGTGCATTAAAATTGACATTGATTGTGTTCATTGTCCGTAGTTTATGCCTTCCCATGTCCTAATTCCATCATCACCATTGGGCACTCTTTTCACAATGTTGACACCGCTCACCCACTGTAGAATAACTATCTTCAAAGTAATGACTCGGGACGTCGGGTTTGAAATGAAAGCTTCTTCTAGTAATACTACTTGTTCACGTTACATTTAACAACTTCAGATTCTACAAAACAATAAAAGAAAGTTGCTAGCGAAACTCAGGATAATCACTTGTCACTTGTACATAACTGGCGCGTTCTCTCTCTACTTCCTGTCACAAGGCATTCTGGAACTTGCCGTCAATGGCGTAATCCAATACTAACCAATACAACAGAAATATCTACGTAGTTCTCTCAATCTCCAACACACGAATTCTAATACAATTCCATATGTAAATAACTCTAAAGAAAATATCTTTAGATCCAGCTTAGTTAATTAACTGTAAACATTAACTCTGTAACCCATTACAACACCCACACAACGCCATACACGTAGTCTGCGGCTGGACGTACTGCCAAATTCTCCAAAACAACATTGGAGACGGCTTATGGTAGACATTCCTGTAGTCAGCATGCCAATTGTACGCTCCCTCAAAACTTGAGACATCTGTGATATTGTGTTGAGTGAAAAACTGCACATTTTAGAGTGGCCTTTTATTGTCCCCAGACAAGGTGCACCTGTGTAATCGTCATGCTGTTTAATTAGCTTCTTGATATGCCACACCTGTCAAGTGGATGGATTATCTTGGCAAAGGAGAAATGCTCACTTACAGGGATGTTAACACATTTGTGCACAACATTTGAGAGAAATAAGCTTTTTGTGCATATGGAACATTTCTGGGATCTTTTATTTCAGCTCATGAAACATGGGACCAACACTTTACATGTTGGGTTTCTATTTTAGTTAAGTATAGATACAATCTGGCAAAAACACGTGCACAACCACTCACATACACAGTGCTTAGAAATCCAAAACATTCCAGGCCAGGGTTGTAATTGCACACATGGGTTTGTCCAGTACTGATAAGGTGATGTACAAAATATACATTATTACTGTCTCTAAGTTAGACATAAAATGTCCATATAAAATGGCCCATCCTCACTCTCTGTGTCTCTGCCAGGCCATGGGAAATGTGACTGTGGCTTCTGCAAGTGTGGCTCTGACTGGATGGGGGAGAACTGTAACTGCACAACCCGGACAGACACCTGCATGTCCAGCATGGGCCTGCTGTGCAGCGGCCGGGGCCAGTGTGTGTGTGGGGCCTGTGAGTGCACCCAGCCAGGGGCCTACGGGGCCACTTGTGAGAGGTGTCCAACCTGCCCTGATGCCTGCAGCATCAAGAAGTGAGTAAATACAGGGGGCAGTATAACTGCCTACACACAGATACTGTATGAGTAGATGTGATAGGGGTGATGAGGAAATGGTGATGCAATAAGGAAGAGGAGGAAAAGGAGGATGATTCTGATGAAGTTGGTGATGATGATGATGATGATGATGCATTAACATTGTGTTGTATCTGCAGGGAATGTGTTGAATGTAAGCACTTCAAGAGAGGCCGTCTCTTTGAGGAGAAAAGCTGTGGCCGAATCTGCAGGGATGAAATTCAGAAGGTGGAAGAACTAGGTAAGAACTATTACACAATGTTCCCTTGTTGTGAGTTCAACATGCTCTCCAAGCAACAGGTTGCATTATTTACAGTGCGTGTTAAAGTTCTTGATGTTCTCACATATTCCTATGATGTGAGTGGCAGGTAGACTGGTGGGCTGGGCCAGTACCTGGAAGGTTGCTGGTTTGAATCACTGAGCCGACTACGTGAGATATTTGTCAATGTGCCCTTGAGCAAAGCACTTAACCCTAATTGTTCCTTTAAGTAGTTCAAAACATGTGATATAAACTGGGTGTTAACAACCCACATTGAGGTCCCAATTTCTCTACAGTATCAGAGCTTGTTCTCCCTGAGGAAACTCTGCAGTTTCAGGGTGGATATGACGCTGATGACCATTCTCTAGAGCTCATTCATTGAATTCCACTTTAACATTCAGTATGATCTGCTGATTCGGTAATCTAAACCTAAAGAACCAGAACAGGCTGAGTAACATTGTGAAACCAGGCAGCAGGATCCTTGGTATGAACTTACAGTAACTGACCTTTCTCGCCAGCAACATACATGAATCATACGCAAGGAGCCATCCATTCTGAGACTCCTAGCATCCCCCGTTTGATACATTTCTGTGTGATTCCCTTAGAGCACAGATACAGGCTCCAAAGGTTTAAAACTAATAGATCAAAACTCTCCTTCATCCCAGCTGCTATTAGCTCTCTCAATATGCGGTAGGACTGTGCCGTTTTGGCACAGACTGGTTTATTCATCCCTGGTTTAGAGGTCTAATTCCTGTGGACACTGCTGTTTATATTGTATTTGTTTGTCTGTATATTTAATGTTATGTGTCCATTGATTTCACTATGTGCTGCGAAATAAATATAATTAACCTCCGGCTCCTCATCTCCTCTCTCGCTCTCCTTATCCTCCACTTGGATCTAACTCTCTTTCACCCCAGTCTTCTATGAGAAGAATGCTGTGAACTGCACCTATAAGGATGAGAATGACTGTGTAGAGCGCTTCCAGTACTACGAGGATGCCAGCGGAAAGTCCATCCTGTATGTCATGGAGCCTGGTGAGTGTGTCCATCCGTGTGAATGGGTCGGAGTTCTGTGCTCGTATGTACAGCATATGATATGCGTTTGGCAGGATCTGGATGAGAGTGAATTCCTTTAGTTATCTAGAGAATAATTGTGTGTGTAGAAATAATGTGCATTACTATGTGTGCATAGGACTAAAGCCGGGAGCTGTAGGAGGAGTCGATTTTTTTCTCCCTGGATAAGAATAGTGTGTTCCTGGGTGCCATGTCAGTCTTTGTCTTTGTGGCTGGGAGGCACCACTAGAGAGTAGAGCAGGTACAGAGAGGGCAGAATGGTTCTCTAAAGCTGATAATAGCACTCAGCCCTGCCACTCCTGGTAGTCTTCTCCCCTCTGACACGCACCCAAGAGGAACAAAGACAAACCCAAAGCAAGAGTGAGGTGCATTAATGCTAGTCCCCTACACAAATATCATATTGCCGACACAAATATCCTCTCTCTTCTCTCTCCTCCTGTTTTCTTCTCTCTCTTTCAGACTGCCCTAAAGGGCCTGATATCCTGGTGGTTCTCATGGCGGTGGCGGGGGCCATCTTGTTTCTGGGTCTGGCTGGCCTGCTCATCTGGAAGCTGCTGGTCACCATCCACGACCGCCGAGAGTTCGCCAAGTTTGAGGAGGAGAGGGCCAAGGCCAAGTGGGATACGGTGAGTCCGACTAAGCTTTTAAGACAAAGCTGCCATCTGATGGAGAAAATATGACTGGCAAGAATATTTATCCATGTCAAGATGACATGTCCTCTATTTGTTTCTATTTTCCAGGCTAACAACCCCTTGTACAAAGGAGCCACCACCACTTTCACCAATGTGACCTACCGTGGGAACTCTTGAGGGACTCTTGACCAATCACAATCAGCAAAACTCAGGGGTTTATAAGAGAGATGCAATGTAGTGACACAGAGGGGGTTGGTGAGGCGGACCCTCTCCACCGTCGTGATAAAGTGTGCTAACTCTACTGTCAGTGAAATACGTTTGTTGATATTACACTGTAGTGATGGTATTCTATATATCATGTAAAAACCAAAGCATTAAAACTGCCTTATCCAACATTTTGGTATCCGTCCAAATTATGGCAGGGCCTCCAGGACCCCAATTTACCCACAAAGTGTGACGTCATTCCCAGAATAAGGCCAGGTATAGTTCAGAGACCCCAAACCAAACTTTAAAGACAAAGACTGTTATGCTCTGTTGTTGTTTCATGAAATTGCACTGCACACATCACTGCACACACCACTGCACATACCACTCACTGCACACTTGCCCACAGGCCTCTTTCACAAACAAACTGGTTGTAGTATGTTATTATGGAACCTAACTGCTTGCTTCTACTGCCATGGTTTACTTGCGTTATGACACTAAACTCAGGTATTCACACTGTATTACAAAAAGGTCAAAGCCAATACCTGTAATAAACAGCCACATGGGATGTCATGAGTGAATTATGTTTTAGTTAATGGTGCTGGTGCCCAATTTATGCTGTATGTTAAAATATGTCAATGTTACATTTAATGTGTTTTGGGAATGAGTGGCTTTTTGGTTAGATTATTGGTTTTACTATGTTGATTTTTAAAAAGTGAAATCACTCATCCATTTTTCTGTCTTTTTTTTTTTTTAGCAATTTCACTCTGCTAAGAAACATTTTTGAAAAAATGATCTGCTTTTGCGTTTTGCTTTTATATATAACATCATGTTTGTAATTGAATGAGTATCAATAACACATTGTGCAAACCAGTACAAACACGATTTGCCATGGATAAAGATACGGAGATTTCTGCGCATGTGCAGGATTTCCACTCCGCTGCCTTTGTAGCTGTTGCTCAGCGCTCGGTTGCCGCTTCACCCACCCGTAACATGAGCATCTCGTAATTATATACAGATCTCCGGTTTCAGACAATTGCGAATTAAAAAGTTTAATTGGCAGGTGTACAGTGCACTGCTAAGATGCTGGCTAACCCCTAAAGTACATTGGTGTTTTGCCAAAAGTATATAACTACCCCTGTCTAAATAAAATAATTAAAAAAACTTTACCAGAGAGCTTTATTGTTTCAAATCACACGTGCATAGGCCTATGGCTATTTGGGAAGCCAGCAATTTGGGCAGTGCTTGTGGCAATAGGCATAGCTAATTATTGAGTTGCAGCTGCTAGTAAAAAGCATTTCAAATGTGTGAAGATAATGTGTCTCGACTATAATTTAAAATGGAATCTAGGATTCCCACAAGCCACACAATACTTGTCTGAAGGCAGCCCAGACATTTAAAAACAAACTTTGTTTAGATTTTTTCAACATCTGTTTTTCCAGGTATGAATCTGTTATTCAATGCGTTTCAATGGGCCAATAACAATAGCAGGCCAAATTCGAATCAAATCAAATTTTATTTGTCACATACACATGGTTAGCAGATGTTAATGCGAGTGTAGCGAAATGCTTGTGCTTCTAGTTCCGACAATGCAGTAATAACCAACGAGTAATCTAGCTAACAATTCCAAAACTACTACCTTATACACACAAGTGTAAAGGGATAAAGAATATGTACATAAAGATATATGAGTGAGTGATGGTACAGAGCGGCATAGGCAAGATGCAGTAGATGGTATCGAGTACAGTATATACATATGAGATGAGTATGTAAACAAAGTGGCATAGTTTAAAGTGGCTAGTGATACATGTATTACATAAAGATGCAGTAGATGATATAGAGTACAGTTTATACGTATACATATGAGATAAATAATGTAGGGTATGTAAACATTATATTAAGTAGCATTGTTTAAAGTGGCTAGTGATATATTTTACATAAATTCCCATTATTAAAGTGGCTGGAGTTGAGTCAGTGTGTTGGCAGCAGCCACTCAATGTTAGTGGTGGCTGTTTAACAGTCTGATGGCCTTGAGATAGAAGCTGTTTTTCAGTCTCTCGGTCCCAGCTTTGATGCACCTGTGCTGACCTCGCCTTCTGGATGATAGCGGGGTGAACAGGCAGTGGCTCGGGTGGTTGTTGTCTTTGATGATCTTTATGGCCTTCCTGTGACATCGGGTGGTGTAGGTGTCCTGGAGGGCAGGTAGTTTGCCCCCGGTGATGCGTTGTACAGACCTCACTACCCTCTGGAGAGCCTTACGGTTGTGGGCGGAGCAGTTGCCGTACCAGGCGGTGATACAGCCCGACAGGATGCTCTCGATTGTGCATCTGTAGAAGTTTGTGAGTGCTTTTGGTGACAAGCCAAATTTCTTCAGCCTCCCGAGGTTGAAGAGGCGCTGCTGCTGCTGTCTGTGTGGGTGGACCAATTCAGTTTGTCTGTGATGTGTACGCCGAGGAACTTAAAACTTACTACCCTCTCCACTACTGTTAAATCGATGTGGATAGGGGGGTGTTCCTAATTCAATGTTTCCTCAAATCATTTTATTATATTTATTTTTGATACCTAAAAGGGGTCCTTAAATTCTACATCAGATAGCTAAATTATCCTTGGTATGACCATCTTAAAACAATTCCATATGTTAGCTGAGTAGAGGAACATCCCCAGGATTTCCAGAGGGGCAGGTGCAAAGTCTTATTTTTCTTCTAAAGGATTTGGTTGGCGGAGCGCATCCAATTTTTATGGGCAGAAACCACCACCTACTGTACTGGTGTGTGAGGCCATTCACAGCAGTAATACAAAATTGGGAAAAAGGAAAATTACCCTACCAACTATTAGCCCTTTCTCTCTCTAAAAAAAACAAACACTACCTACCCCATTCCACTTTTTAACCCTGTCTAATCCTGCTCCTGTCCAACGGTCGGAGAGAAGAGAACACTACCACTCAACACCACCTGTAAAACCACATTCCTTCATCTCATGCCCTCCTGCACACTTCTCACATCTACAGTGCCTTGCGAAAGTATTCGGCCCCCTTGAACTTTGCGACCTTTTGCCACATTTCAGGCTTCAAACATAAAGATATAAAACTGTATTTTTTTGTGAAGAATCAACAACAAGTGGGACACAATCATGAAGTGGAACAACATTTATTGGATATTTCAAACTTTTTTAACAAATCAAAAACTGAAAAATTGGGCGTGCAAAATTATTCAGCCCCCTTAAGTTAATACTTTGTAGCGCCACCTTTTGCTGCGATTACAGCTGTAAGTCGCTTGGGGTATGTCTCTATCAGTTTTGCACATCGAGAGACTGACATTTTTTCCCATTCCTCGTTACAAAACAGCTTAAGCTCAGTGAGGTTGGATGGAGAGCATTTGTGAACAGCAGTTTTCAGTTCTTTCCACAGATTCTCGATTGGATTCAGGTCTGGACTTTGACTTGGCCATTCTAACACCTGGATATGTTTATTTTTGAACCATTCCATTGTAGATTTTGCTTTATGTTTTGGATCATTGTCTTGTTGGAAGACAAATCTCCGTCCCAGTCTCAGGTCTTTTGCAGACTCCATCAGGTTTTTTTCCAGAATGGTCCTGTATTTGGCTCCATCCATCTTCCCATCAATTTTAATCATCTTCCCTGTCCATGCTGAAGAAAAGCAGGCCCAAACCATGATGCTGCCACCACCATGTTTGACAGTGGGGATGGTGTGTTCAGGGTGATGAGCTGTGTTGCTTTTACGCCAAACATAAAGTTTTGCATTGTTGCCAAAAATATCAATTTTGGTTTCATCTGACCAGAGCACCTTCTTCCACATGTTTGGTGTGTCTCCCAGGTGGCTTGTGGCAATCTTTAAACAACACTTTTTATGGATATCTTTAAGAAATTACTTTCTTCTTGCCACTCTTCCATAAAGGCCAGATTTGTGCAATATACGACTGATTGTTGTCCTATGGACAGAGTCTCCCACCTCAGCTGTAGATCTCTGCAGTTCATCCAGAGTGATCATGGGCCTCTTGGCTGCATCTCTGATCAGTCTTCTCCTTGTATGAGCTGAAAGTTTAGAGGGACGGCCAGGTCTTGGTAGATTTGCAGTGGTCTGATACTCCTTCCATTTCAATATTATCGCTTGCACAGTGCTCCTTGGGATGTTTAAAGCTTGGGAAATATTTTTGTATCCAAATCCGGCTTTAAACTTCTTCACAACAGTATCTCGGACCTGCCTGGTGTGTTCCTTGTTCTTCATGATGCTCTCTGCGCTTTTAACGGACCTCTGAGACTATCACAGTGCAGGTGCATTTATACGGAGACTTGATTACACACAGGTGGATTGTATTTATCATCATTAGTCCTTTAGGTCAACATTGGATCATTCAGAGATCCTCACTGAACTTCTGGAGAGAGTTTGCTGCACTGAAAGTAAAGGGGCTGAATAATTTTGCATGCCCAATTTTTCAGTTTTTGATTTGTTAAAAAAGTTTGAAATATCCAATAAATGTCGTTCCACTTCATGATTGTGTCCCACTTGTTGTTGATTCTTCACAAAAAAATACAGTTTTATATCTTTGTTTGAACCCTGAAATGTGGCAAAAGGTCGCAAAGGTCAAGGGGGCCAAATACTTTCGCAAGGCACTGTAGGAATCTCCCCTCCTACATACTGCTGCAACATACCCAGAAGCTTGACATCTAAAACAGTGTAGTATTTTCAGGAACAAAATCTCTCCCGGGATACCTTACACTTCCTAACTTGACCTTGTCGGGCAAAGACTCTACTCAGCAGGACAGACAATGTCTTCTCCACCCCCCCCCCCCTCAACTGATCCTCCTCAACACAATGCCATCCCTGTTATCACTCCTTTCAACTCCACCCTGCTCCAGAGAGCGAAGCAAGTCACATTTTTCTTGTCCCTAACTGCATGATCCGGAGCACCCGCTCCCTCTGGACTGAAGAAACACAATAAATCATCACTATTCCACTCAGTTACTTTCAACAGTCCGCAACCTCTTCTCCATCCAACCTGACACCACATATGGATTAGCCAAAAATGCAAGGATCGATTCCCCTCCACAAATCTCCGTCCCACTGGGCCAGAATCATCTTTTTCATCCTCGGCGATCCTCACAACACCCATAAACTCGCCAGGTTCCATCTCTGAGCTACTATAGGACGTATCCCTCTTTTTGCACTTGGCGCCAACCTCCCTCACCACACCGCTGCCCTCTACACTCAGCTTCTTCTCGGTGGTCATCACGGCACCTGCCACCACAATGAATTGACCCTCACCTTCCTACTCTAGCTCTTCCAAAAGTTCTGTGCAAATCTCAAATCATTACCCCCTCTAAACATAATCCCATTTTTCCCTTATCCACCATCTTCTCCTTCGCCAGATCTTCCAGAAGGTTTGTGCAATCCCACACTCCATATTTTTTCATACGCTGCACTTTTTTCCTTGCCCGCCATCATCTTTCATCCTACCTCCATTCATCCCCACGCGGGGATCTCACCAGCAGCCACGTTCTCGATCATAATGCCAAATGTAGGGCTATGGCGCGCTCAACTGGTGTAACAGAGTACTCACAGGCAATGCTGATTTACGGACTATAGTGGGATATCTCGTTGACAATGTAGTCTTTGCTTCAACTTCTATGGACATTCCTTCCGGTGCGTCAATTCAACATGGCAGCGCCCGTTACTGTGGGAGGGATCGTGGAGCAAAACATCACTGAAACGGAACAAATATTACCAGAATCCACATCTGGAGAACTGAAAAGACCTCAGTTTGGAACCCGTTTCCTGACAGACCCACGTCAAGTTTTTCAACACAACGCATGGTTCGTATTTGAGCATGCATACTACTGGTGGTAGTACACACATGAATAGCCCTTGATCATGACTCTCAGTTCCATTACATTACACAAGAGTCATTGGATGAAGTTGTCTTTTGTACATGTGTATTTTGTTTAGAGCCCCACGGCTTGGTCTGAACATAAACATGCATCGCTTGCGGTACGGCTTTGGAAGCATAAATACCTTACATTTCATATCAGCGAGAAATCAGAACAATATTAAATTGATACACAGCTTTTTATATAGGGCTAGGGTTCCCACACGGCCATATTTCCATGTTACAGCGCCTGTTTGGCAACACAGATTAACTATCTACGTCTTCTATCACCTTTTTGTACATTTGTTTTTCAACAGAACATGTAAGGTCCTTGGACTGTAAGGAGTAACTTTCGGCTTCATTTGTCTATTATTGGGCTAACATATGGACAGAACAGAACTAGGCATGAGGTAGTCTTCCTCTTGGTTTCTAGTAGTGTTGGTGTCCCATTCACTTTCAGGGACAATGTGGAGTGGACAGAGGAGCAAGAGGCAGCTGCCAAGAAGAAGGTCCAGGAAAACAGTCAGCCCCTCCCTCAAGAGAAGCAAGGTTGGTTCTGAACCAGAATCTGGACTTACAGGAGATGTCCCCCTTTAAGCCGAGAAGCATCCATTCACCAGCTTTTCAAGCTTAATAATGTGAAAATACATGTGGAATTTACCAAAGACAGGAGTTTCACTGAGCAACTATCATCATTGCTGCCATCCCAGACAGTATGTACTTCCAAAAAAAGTCTAAATAAAATTGACATGCATCTGAAAAAAAAACTACCTCATTACTGCCATCAGAGATCTGTATATAATGTCTCGACTGACTGATCCACAAATGACATAAGTAACGACCCATTATTATTTGAAGATCAGTCAGTCAGTCACAATTTACCCATGATACATTGCAGTTTAAATGCTCTCGAACATGGCCAATGCCTTTTCTGGAAATAATCTAAATCTACCTCTTCTGCACCTTCTGCAATATGAGTAACATAATTCAAATACACTAAAGAAAGCCTTGAAATATGCAATCACTAAAAACGTACCCTATATTGTCTACTTAATCTATTATTGCATTCCGTGTAGCATGGGTGAAACAACAGATTATGAGGTTCATACACTGTTGTAGGTGATCAAATCAATTCCCTTTCCTGCTGCTGGATCAGCCAATCTGTGCGTGGCATCAAAGAGGAAGAGGCGAAGCGAGAGGTTTCACTTTCGCCAAAATCAGTCCAAATATAAGCCCAATACGTTTCTATGGGCTTATTTTGGACCTAAGCTTGTCTACTGTTTTCCCGGCTTTGGGACAACAACTCCCATTGTTAGGGCGGAGACATGAGCGTCATATACACATCTCTGGTGGCAGTAATGAGGTGGATTTGGCACATGAGCACTTGCTCAAAAACAAGGTTATTTCCATATAAGGTGTTTTTTCAGTTGTTTGTCACTTTTTATTTAGACAATTTCTGGGTAGGGCAGTAATGACGATAGCTGCTCAGTGAAACTCCTTTCTTTGGTAAGTACCAAATGTATATTGACATTAGAAGGGATACTTTGGGATTTTGGCAATGACATCTCTTTATCTACTTCCCCAGAGTCAAATAAACTAATGAATACCATGTATATGTCTCTGCATCCATTGTGAATGAAGTTAGAGAGAGTTTTGCGAGCCAATGCTAACTAGCGTAAGCACCATGACTGGAAGTCTATGGTATCTACTAGCATGCTAGCGGTTACCAAAGAATTATAGTCATTGCGCAAACGCTAGTTATCAACTTCCTTCAAACTGCACTCAGAGACATAAAAATGGTATCCAAGAGTGCATCTGACTCTGGGAAAGTAGATCCTGAAGTATCCCTTTAAGCTTAAAAAGCTGCTGAATGGCTGCTTAAAGGAGAATATCTTGTGTAAGCCCAAATGTTAGTTCAGGTTGGTTCATTGCACCCCGTTAATCCTTGAGAGCAGGTGGGTGGTGTTGAGGGGTGGGTGTTTTCCAATTGTGGGAACAGTTTCACCAACTGAGAGTATGGTATCAATTATTTCAGCGCTAGACGCTGATAATAAGTGATAAAACAAACAACCATACATAGGCCTGCTAGATACATACTTTTGTATATATAGTGTATGTGGACACCCCTTCAAATTAGTGGATTCGGCTATTTCAGCCACATCCGTTGCTGACAGGTGTATAAAATCGAGCACACCGCCATGCAATCTCCATAGACAAACATTGGCAGTAGAATGGCCATACTGAAGAGCTCAGTGACTTTCAATGTGGCACCTTTCCAACAAGTCAGTTCGTCAAATTCCTGCCCTGCTAGAGCTGCCCTGGTCAACTGTAAGTGCTTTTATTGTGAAGTGGAAACGTCTAGGAGCAACAACAGCTCAGCCGCAAAGTGATAGACCACACAAGCTCACAGAACTGGACCGCTGAGTACTGAAGTGTCGTCCGGGTTAGAGGAGAGTTTGGCCGGTCGGGATGTCCTTGTCCCATCGTGCTCATGCGGCTCCTTGTGGCGGGCCAGTTGCATGCATGCTGACTTCGGTCACCAGCTCTACGGTGTTTCCTCCGACACATTGGTGTGGCTGGCTTCCGGGTTAATCGAGCAGTGTGTCAAGAAGCAGTGCAGCTTGGCGGGGTCGTGTTTCGGGGAGGACGCACAGCTTTTGACCTTCGCCTCTCCCGAGTCCGTACGGGAGTTGCAACGATGGGACAAGACTGACTACCAATTGGATATCACAAAATTGGGGAGAAAAAAAAATATATAACCTCTCTTCGGTTGCAACACTCACTACCGAGTTCCAAACTGCCTCTGGAAGCAACTTCGGCACAATAACTGTTTGTCAGGAGCTTCATGAAATGGGTTTCCATGGCCTAGCAACCGCACAGATCACTGTGCAATGCCAAGCGTTGGCTGGAGTGGTGGAAAGCTCCCTGGTATTGGACTCTGGAGCAGTGGAAATGCATTCGCTGGAGTGAAGAATCATGCTTCACCATCTGGCAGTCCGACGGACTAATCTGGGTATGGCGGATGCCAGAAGAATGCTACCTTCCCGAAAGCATAGTGCCAACTGTAAAGTTTGGTGGAAGAGGAATAATGGTCTGGAGCTGTTTCTCATGGTTCAGGCTAGGAGCCTTAATTCTAGTGAAGGAAAATCATAAATGCTACAGCATACAATTACATTCTAGATGATTCTGTGCTTCCAACTTTGTGGCAACAGTTTGGGGAAGGCCCTTTCCTGTTTTAGCATGACAATGCCCCATGCACAAAGTGAGGTCCATACAGAAATGGTTTGTCAAGATCGGTGTGGAAAAACTTGACTGGCCTGCACAGAGCCCTGACCTCAACCCTATCGAACACCTGTGGGATGAATTGGAATGCTGACTGCGAGCCAGGTCTAATCGCCTGACCTCACTATTGCTCTTGTGGCTGAATGGAAGAAAGTCCACGCAGCAATGTTCCAACATCTAGTGGAAAGCCTCCTCAGAAGAGTGGAGGCTTTTATAGCAGCAAAGCTGGGAACCAACTCCATATTAATGCAGATGGTTTTGGAACGAGATGTTCAACGAGCAGGTGTCCACATACTTTTTGTCATGTAGTGTTAGTACCAGAACAAGATATAGTATATGTAGTAGTCAATTTGCATCTCTTCCACTCATTTCAACAGAGGACTTTGACTGCCGGGCGAACGAGTACTGGAATGAATTCTACACCATCCATGAGAATCGCTTCTTCAAAGACCGCCACTGGCTCTTCACAGAGTTCCCTGAGCTGGCCCCACAGTGTCGCCTCAACCGGGACTCCTGTATTGGGGACGATAGAGCTGAGGACAGTGAACCACATGGTCTCGAACAGAGCCAGGGCCAAAGCAGTGAAGTCACCGTACTGGCCCATGTAGATGGTGACTACCCTGGATCCAGTGCCATGTATCGCATACTGGAGGTGAGGAATATTGTATCATAGTATGACTGCAGTATATGTTAGCTTGAGTGCCAGTCTGTGTTATGCCAACTCATTGTCACTCATCGTAATGTCAGACATGTTTGCCGTGAGAATGAGCAATAGAGTTGGCAAGAGCACAAACAGATATGGGTCCAGCTAAGTATATGTGGCACTCAGGCATAAAGTAGGCTAACCTATGTCCTTGTTTGATTCAATAGGTTGGCTGTGGTGTTGGAAACACTGTCTTTCCCATTCTGAAGACCAACAAGTGAGTGGTGGTTGGGACCACATGTATTGAGCAGTCCCATTATGCAGTATGCAGCCTGATCAGTTTGACGTTTTATACTAGCTACTACCCTCTTCGTGTGCACATGCTGTATATCTGCTATTCAGATCTCAATATGTATTAGATGCAACCCTGTTCGCACCTCCATGTTCCATGACCCTGTCTTCTTTGTGTGGGACAGTGACCCTGGACTCTTTGTCTACTGCTGTGATTTCTCCAGCACCGCTGTAGAGCTGGTCAAGGTGAGATGGAGAAATGCTTGATAGATGGTGTCATTAGTTGGCTGATAAATGGATTCATTCATCTCGCCTTTCACCACCAGGCTAATTCAGAGTATGACCCCGGGCGCTGCTATGCCTTTGTTCATGACCTGGGTGATGAGGGCGCTATTTACCCTGTCCCAGAGGCCAGCCTGGATGTTATAGTGCTCATCTTCGTGCTCTCAGCCCTGCATCCGGACAAGTAAGACGCCCCTGTGTGACGTGTGTGTTTGAGTGTGGCAACAAGCAAGTGTGGGTGCGTGTGTGCGATAGGGAAAATTGAAGTGCAATCAAATCAAAAAAACATTCTCTGTCAGGATGCAGGCCTCCATCAGCAGACTGGCTCGGCTGCTGAAGCCTGGAGGAGTGCTGCTGCTCAGGGACTATGGGCGCTATGACATGGCACAGCTACGCTTCAAGAAAGGTTAGTTACCATAGGCACTCATGCGTGGTACTGTGTGGAATCGAATCAGATTATATTGGTCACATACACATATTTAGCAGATGTTAGCGTAATGCTTGTGTGTATCGAAATGCTTGTAAATTGTGATTAGCAATATGTACATGTTCTGGGGAAAATATTGAATTATTGAATGTTCCTTTTTCAGGAAGGTGCTTGTCAGATAACTTTTATGTCCGGGGTGATGGAACACGAGTCTATTTCTTCACTCAAGGTAATAAATAAATCCAATCAAAAGGCTAGTATGTACTGCTTTTTAACAGTGGTAATTTGCAAGTCTGTTTAAAAAAATAATAATTTAAGTATATATTTTTATCTAAGCACCTGGGGGAACCCAGAGCTGTGCAGACAAATGGCAAAGCATGACTAATGCTTTACACACACACACATCACCCCTCAATCCATCTCCATAGTGTCCATCATTACAATGGTCTCATGGAGGTATCCCAATTCTATCCCTCCCTCCCAGGGGCTGCAGTCCCACATCTACCTCAGACACTAGACCCTTTCTGGGTTTTTTTTGTGTATAATATCTCCGTGACATCTCTCTCCAGATGAGCTACATGACTACTTCAGTGAAGCGGGTCTGGAGAAGGTCCAGAACATGGTGGACCGGCGGCTGCAGGTGAACAGAGGCAAGCAGCTGACCATGTACCGTGTCTGGATCCAATGCAAGTACCGCAAGCCTCATACCCAACCACCAGAGACACAGGAGTGAGCCAGGAACAGCAGAGAGAACACTATGTGGCTTATCATTGAACGTTTCAGTGTCTGAGGTAGATGTGGGACTGCAACCCCTGGGAGGGATGGATAGAGTTGGAGATGGATTGAGGGGTGATGTGTGTGTGTAAAGCATTAGACATGTTTTTCTATTGGGTTCCCTCAGCCATTTGTCTTCACAGCCCTGGCTCAGAAATGGCATATAGAAAAGGATGATGAGCTAATGAAACCTGAAAAAAGGTCTGGAAACCCAATGTTCTAATGTTTACATTCAACAGACTGTTTGCCATTTTTCATTGTTTTAGATTAATTGTGATGTACGAGTTAAAAACAATTTTTTACATTAACACTTTCAAGATGATTAAAAAACTATGTGTAAACCCATCATTGTCACATGATTCCTTTCAGATAATTGCCTTCACTTCACATTTCAAAAGATGATTGCGTTTCTGTCTCCCTGAAAAGTTATGGCCAGTTTTAGATTGCATGTAGCTAGTTTGTAAATCAATTTCAATTGGTCTACAGTCGGTTTTGGGGGAAGGCGTGGTTGGGGTGAAGGTGGAAAGCCAAATTTGAACAATATCACGAGAATAAAGGAGATTTACCGATTATTGTTTATATTAGCAAAAAAAATGAGACCGAACCAATCCAGATTAAATTGAAATGATCCGAATAACACAATTTCCGTAACAGATTGTTTGCTAGGGCGAGGAAGGTGAAGCCAGACACCAACTTTGTTCTGATTGAGTACAGAATTAGACCGAACATATCAGATCGGAGGACAACATTATAACACAAAATAGCCACATTGTTGGAGCATATTCGCGATGAAAAGGGCAAGTGATGGTCATTGTTCGGGATAAAATACCCCGAAAGAGGCATGGTACGGCCCTTGATGAAAGGAATGTGAACCTGGGGATACCGGTGTAGGGAGTGCGGAAAGGCTGGTTTGGGATACCCCGGGACTTCTAGGCGGAGAAGGGAACTATCCGTCGTTATTGGGGGGCCAAGCAGACGCTCGTCTCCTAACGGGTAACAAATCAACACCGAAGAACGGGGATTTGGATGAGGCCTCGTTTGACAGTGTCGAGGTAGGGAGACAAGAATCGTGGACATATAAAGATTGGACCCGTGGAAAATATAATTACAACAGGTAACCTTGGTCGAGTTGTATTAATGTTTTATTTCTCACATAACTTTGGGTTGGGACATAATATTCCTGAAAAACAGCAGTTTTCATGTAGCTAACGCTAGCTAGCTAACCTTACATGTTAGTCGGAAATTTGCCATATCGCTATCCATCACCCATAGCCCAGTAACGTTAGTTATCTATTCCCCTTTTTGAATTGACAATTTTGCAAGTAGTTATAATTTGGAAATATAAAATGCTGTTTTTTTTTTGTTACCTATCAGACATATTTGCCAACGAAGTGACCAACTTGCTAGTTAATAGTTAGCTGCACCAGGTGGCTAACGTCGGACGTTAGCTGGCTACTGTAGTTAACTAGCTAGCCAACAAGCGTTTAGCAACAAAAACATGTTTGGAATGCCATTACCAACAGGGCAGCCATTCCCATAGACTAGCCAAGGGGGGAACCTGAATTATTGACACATGTCAACTAATGTAATGAACACATGATCATGAGTCATGGCAATGTTTATCTATCATGTTACTCTCATTGTTAGTATTTTGTCACCTGCAAGTGGATGATGGCAAGCTGCCTGTACTCTTTGATCAGCTAGCTAGTTAGTTATCTATCTAGTTGATTTGATATACTATTAACAAGTTGGTTGGTCGGACGTTAGCTGGCTACTGTAGTTAACTAGCTAGGCAACGAAGCTATGTGGCAAAATGACTCCATCAGATTCACTAATCTTATCACGATACTGTAATCACAGTTTTGAAACCATATTTGCTGAAATGTCCCTTGTCAGCACAGGAGTATGTTCAGCTCTTGCCTGTTTAGTCTCTGCTTCATCTCTTGTTGTTGATCAAGTTCTGCATTGGAATCAGTGGTGGTGACTTGATTTAAAAAAAACAGGTGTGTCTGAGGTTATCCGTGAGTCAGTTTCCACGAATTTATAGTTGCATGCATCAACACATTCATCTATAGGCAACCCTGAACTGGTTGTGTCACTAAATCCTCAAGCTGTTGTCAGAGGATTTCCAGCCCCTTGTATTCTTACTCTGTATGACGTTCGTCTGTGCTATGGAAAGTAAACAGATCTGATATCAAATTGTGTGTTTCTTGCTCATTGTCCCTGCAGCCATGATGGAAGAATTGCACAGCCTGGACCCGCGACGCCAGGAGCTGCTGGAGGCTCGCTTCACTGGGGTCGGCGTGGCTAAGGTCTGTGTTACTACACTATATCATTGGAGATGAGAGAGGCCTATATAGGGTCTTGCTCTTTCCCGCTCCACCCTTTCTACTAATGTAGGACTGACAACAGGATCTCAGTAGTGAACTTTTATTTCAGGACCATATCTGTCTGTCTTTGTCTCCCTCTCACCCCTTCTCTTTGTTTCTCCCTTTCTTTGTTTGATTCTCTATTTCTGGTTGAGCTTGGTCAGGGACAGGAGAGCCCCCTCCGTCTCTCTCTCTCTTGAGAATGTAGAGCTGTGTGTCTGTGTTTGTTGGCTGGTGTGGTATAGTATCCTCTCCTACTGGCTCATGATGTGGTGGCTGCATATGCAAGTGCGGAGGGCTGCCAAGAAGGGAACGGGCAGGAGGGGGAAGTGGGGAAGGGCAGGAATGCCTGTCACTCTCATACGCGTAGAAACCCTGACCAGATGTTATGGCAGTAGCGCTCTGGCTTTTGATTAGAGGTCCTGCCTGGTGGTGCTGAGGTAGACTCCATCTTAGAGATCTGCCTTTGTGGGAAGTGATTCGGAGCCCAGAGAGTGAATGAGAGCCAGGACTGGGCTCTATGCCAGCCGTAGGCAGAACTGAGCCCAGAGCATGGTGCTGTCACAGAGAAAATGGCGGCTCCCGCTAAAGCGTCACGCCACGGCCAAACCCGTCTGACCAGGTTCTGTCTGACAGAGTTGCAGTGTGTGGAAAGACGGGGGGGGAGAGAGAGAGAGAAATGAAGTATTAGCCTAGAGAGAGATGAGACGTATAGCCTGCTCTGGTGTTATAGGTCTGAAAGCCCCAGGATGTGGTGGGGGCAGCTCAACTTGTCTCTCGACCTTGAACAGCCCTGTAGCTCTGCTCCCTATCAGTCATCCTGAGCTGCCTTATAAGCGTTGTGGGCGCGGCTTAAATCGGTACAGAATTGGCAGCTGAGAGAAATGTGCTGTTTTTCAGCTAATTTCCTGCAATTCTATACATTTTTCCATGGAGCTGAAATAATTCTGCAGTGTGAAAGCAAATTCCCTGCAATTCTAAGCATTTCTGTGTTCTTATGCTTAAACATTAGAACATAACCTATGGGGACCCCAATCGGGGCCCCTTGGCATGTACCCTGCATGCCACGTCAGTAATCCAGCCATTCCAAAAATAGTATTAAATAAGTCGTTTAGCTAGTTTTTATTTTGGGGATTTCTAGTTCTCAAAGATTATATAACAATATATAGGTCCATTTATATTTTCTACATTCTGTCCATCCTTAAAATGTATTTCATTTCGTAGCGCTACTGCTAAGTGAATACAAGGGAAACACTGAAAGCCCTCCAATACCTTATCTGAGTAGTAGGATTTTAAAATTGTTTGAACAAGGCTGGAGAGAATGAGGATGAAATAATGAAAGGCGAGAGTGTGAGGGAGAAAAAGATTGAGAGACCTACTCCCACCTGCATTAGTTATGTCTGATGTTCAGCAATTTCAGGTTCAATTTAGTTAGAGGGAGCAGCATTATGTGTCCAGAATGACTAAGTATATTTCTCTGATATGGCAGAGTCTGGTGAATTCAAAAGTGAGTCATTTGAGTGACAGGCATCACCTAGGCAACAGACATTTAGAATTGATAGGGTAGGTACACAGTGTGGAGACGAATGGTGATGATATTAGCTCAACCCTATTCCTCTCCGACTCTCTTCTGCTCTCTCTTTCTCTCAAAAACAATCACTCACCTTATCTGTTCACCAGAGAGTAGACATGGGGAGAAACAGTCAGAAACGGTCAGTCATCCCTCCCTTCCACACCCCTGGTTTAACTGTGAATTAAGTTTAGTCCCTCCCAGCCCTTGGCAGATCCTTCCACTCTTTGTCTGACGTGTAATTGTGTGGGTTTGTTTGTTTTTGAACAGGGTTCAGGCCACAATGAGTCGTCCAATCAGAGCCTGTGCAGCGTGGGCTCTCTCAGTGACAAAGAGCTGGAGGTCAGTGTCCCACAGCAGTGGCGCCATAAATCTTTTCACTCTTGTTATATGATATTTTATGCATCTTCCACTGTCTTAAAGTACAATGTGTTTCTCCTACTCGTTTTCCAGACCCCAGAGAAAAAGCCCAACGACCAGAGAACGAGGAAGAGGAAAGCAGAGCCGTACGATGGCAGCCAAGGTGAGATGTCGGTCTCCCTTCCTCCGTGATCTCTCTCATTCACCTCAGTCGTGCCTTGCCGGCGGCCATTTTGTTGTCAGAATATATCAACGGCACACAGATTTTCAGCCTTTTTTTTCCTCTTCTCCAGGGAAAGGAGGAGGAGGAAGAGGACAGAAAATTAGTGATTATTTTGAGGTGAGTGTGCAAGACACACTTTTTGGCAAGACTCCTCCATAGCTTTGAATTCCTTCGCTCTTCTTCTGACTTTTCCATTAAATCTGTCAGTTTGCGGGTGGTAGCGGTCCTGGTACTAGTCCTGCCAGGAGTCTTCCTCCAGTTGTCCGCTCCTCCCCACAACATCACTCCCTCTCCAACCCCCCAGGCACGGTGAGCATGCTCCCTCACTTCTCCTTTCTTTTTCCGCCTCCCTATTCACCGTGCCCCCCCCCCCCCCCCCTCCTAACAAACCCATCGTGTCCTTCAAACTAACCTGAATGCAAAGCATAATGTTACTGTGGTCCATGACATGATGTTAGTGGTATGTGTGGATGTCTTTGTATCCCAGATGCAGCAGGGCAGCCCGTCCTCTATGGGTTCAGCCAACACAGAGCACTCATCCTGTTCCCTAAAGCCTGTTTCCCTCTACATGAACCACAAAGCCACACAGGTAGCTGTTACCTTACACCATCTGTACACACACACACACACACACACACACACACACACACACAGAGCACTGGTGATATCTGTAATAACTCCTGTATTATGACACGTCTCCTTGTCTCTAATGACTGTTCGACTTCGTCTCTCTTTCTCATCCTCTGGTTCTCCTCCTGCAGTCTGACCTGACGGTAGAGAAGCTAACTGCTATGGAGAACAACAAAAACTCTGACCTGGAGAAGAAGGAGGGGAGGATAGATGACTTGCTGCGGGTGGGAACACATCTGCCATCAACACGCCCTTGTTTTCCCATTCTGTCTTTTAATGGAATCTAGCATGTTGTGGGCCTCGTCATGAGACGGCATTATGCTCCAGACATGGAAACGGATCTCTTCAGAAACTACTAACTGACATTTTAAAACAGCTTTGTTTAATTTAAAAGGACTATTAATTAATGGGATTTTGACCCGTTCTGTTTCAGGTGAACTGTGACCTTCGAAGGCAGTTGGACGAGCAGCAGAGGATGCTGGAGAGGTACAAAGAACGCTTGAACAAATGCGTGACCATGAGCAAGAAGCTGCTGATTGAGAAAGTGAGTTCTCCCGCTGTCCCTACAACAGGCTTGGGAGTCTAGAATACCGTCACCCATGTCTATTTTCTTGACCAAGGACTAGCTATCCCCAGGTATAATGTGTATGTGTCTTCTCTCCCCCCAGTCGAAGCAGGAGAAGATGGCATGTCGTGACAAGAGCATGCAGGACCGTCTTCGTCTGGGTCACTTCACCACCGTCCGACATGGTGCCTCATTCACAGAACAGTGGACCGACGGATATGCCTTTCAGAACCTTATCAAGTAAGGGTCACTCAAAAGCCTCTCTCACTCTACATCTCATACTCCTCTCTACCCTCCTCTGTTGTTTTTAATCTTTCTCTCATACCAGCACTGACCCTCCCCGTCACCTGTCTGTCTGTGTCTCGTCTCTAGGCAACAGGAGAGGATCAACTCCCAGCGAGAGGACATAGAGAGACAGAGGAAGGCCCTGGCCAAGAGGAAACCGCCCTCAATGGCCCAAACCCCGCCCCTTAGCCTGGAGCAGAACAAACGCAAGAGCAAGGCCAACGGAGCCGAGAGCGACGCGTACGTTACCCCGCCTCTTCCCCTCTCTGTATAAATGCATACATTTTCCCAGGTTTGCTTCTGTTTGTGATGGTGAGTTTCTTCTTCTTACAGGTTATCACAGGCCGAGTATCACGAGCAAGAGGAGATTTTCAAACTAAGACTGGGCCATCTCAAGAAGGTGGTGTGCTGTTTACCTGCAATGTTTATATATTTTGTGTATATAGTTTGTGTACTGTTAATCTGTTGGTTCCTGTAAAAGTTGCTAATAAGCTTGCCGTGTATTGCAGGAAGAGGCAGAGATCCAGGCTGAGTTGGAGAGGTTGGAGCGAGTACGGAACCTGCACATCCGCGAGCTCAAGAGGATCCACAACGAGGATAACTCCACGTACGTGCTCTCTACCAGTGTTCTCTTATTTGTGTTCTCTCTGTTTGACTTTTAATCGGAATATGTCTGATTTCCGCAACAGGTTCAAAGACCACCCTACGCTAAACGACCGGTACCTACTGCTCTACTTACTAGGCCGAGGTGGCTTCAGTGAAGTTTACAAGGTGAGGGCACTCATTGGAACTGACCTTTTTGTCATCATGGTCAAATGCATAGTTGTATACCCATTGAACTAAGTACAGCGACTACATGGTCTAAAGGATTTCTCATAATGATGAACTTTTGATGTTCACCTGAATCAATTTTTTAAAGTCTGTGCCAAGGTTTCATATTGGTGCCAGGTTTTGCTCGGATATGATAAAGAATAATGGATGTGATCGAAATATTTATTTGTAATTGATGTGTCTCACGTTTTGAAGGCCTTTGACCTAACGGAGCAGAGATACGTCGCAGTCAAAATCCACCAGTTGAACAAGAACTGGAGGGACGAGAAGAAAGAGAACTACCATAAGTGAGTTCCCTTTTTCTTATCATAGACAGACACCTTTTTTTTTTCTCAGAGTGATAACGGGTAACAAAAGCACTTTGGTTTTAACATTGGAGTTTTTAACGTGGTCTCTGTTTCAGACACGCATGTCGAGAGTATAGAATCCACAAGGAGCTGGACCACCCACGGATAGTCAAACTCTACGACTACTTTTCACTCGACACAGACTCGTAAGTCGGGGGGTGGTGTGTTTCTAGTTCCAGTGTTATTTTTTTCCTTTCAACTCTGTATACTACTGTTTTGAAACAGTACCTCACAGTCGGTTCCCTTGTCTCTCGTTGTGGAACAGGCTCTGTACGGTTCTAAACTAAGACCGTGCAATCGGCTGTGTGGTACTGTCATTGTTCTAGGTTCTGTGCGTTTCTAGCGCTTAACAGTACCACATCCTCTCTCTCTGGTTATGTCCCAGGGTCTGTACGGTTCGTGACTAAAACACTACCTCACCGTGGGTTCCTCTGTCTCGTTGTGTTCCAGGTTCTGTACGGTTTTAGAGTACTGTGAAGGGAACGACCTGGACTTCTACCTGAAGCAGCATAAGCTGATGTCGGAGAAGGAGGGCCGCTCCATCATCATGCAGATGGTCAACGCCCTCAAGTACCTCAACGAGATCCGCCCACCCATCATCCACTACGACCTTAAACCTGGTGGGTTCACACAGCAACGGATCGCACGGACACTAGCATGGCAGCAGTTACACTGCAATATTAGTACCAGGTCAACACTGATGCCATCACTTAGAGTACCAGTCAAAAGTTTGTACACACCTACTCATTCCAGGGTTTGTCTTTATTTGTACTATTTTCTACATTGTAGAATAATAGTGACGACATCAAAACAATGAAATAACACATATGGAATCATGTTGTAACCAAAAAAGTGTTAAACAAATTCTTCAAAGTAGCCACCCTTTGCCTCGATGACAGCTTTGCACTTTCCTGGCATTCTCTCAACCAGCTTAATCTGGAATGCTTTTCCAACAGTCTTGAAGGAGTTCCCACATATGCTGAGCACTTGTTGGCTGCTTTTCCTTCACTCTGCGGTCCAACTCATCCCAAACCATCTCAATTGGGTTGAGGTCGGTTGATTGTGGAGGTCAGGTCATCTGATGCAGCACTCCATCACTCTCCTTATTGGTCAAATAGCTATTACAGCCTCGAGGTGTATTGGGTCATTGTCCTGTTGAAAAACAGATGCTAGTACCACTAAGCGCAAACCAGATGGAATGGCGTATCGCTGCAAAAGGCTGTGACAGCCATGCTGTTTAAGTGTGCCTTGAATTATAAATAAATCACAGACAGTGTCACCAGCAAAAAAACATCACACCATCACACCTCCTACTCCATGCTTCATGGTGGGAACCACACATGCGGAGATCATCCATTCACCTACTCTGCATCTCACCAAGACAACGCGGTCAGAACCAAAGATCTCAAATTTGGCGTCATCAGACCAAAAGGACAGATTTCCACCGGTCTAATGTCCATTGCTCGTGTTTCTTGTCCCAAGAAAGTCTCTTCTTGTTATTGACATCCTTTAGTAGTGGTTTCTTTGCAGCAATTTGACCACGAAGGCCTGATTCATGCAGTCTTCTGTCAACAGTTGATGTTGAGATGTGTCTGTAGCAGAGATAACTCTGGTTCTTCCTTTCCTGTGGTGGTCCTCATGAGAGCCAGTTTCATCATAGCGCTTGATGGTTTTTGCGACTGCACTTGAAGAAACGTTCAAGTTCTTGAAATGTTCCGGATTGACTGACCTCCATGTAATGATGGACTGTTGTTTCTCTTTGCTTATTTGAGCTGTTTTTGCCATAAAATGGACTTGGTCTTTTACCAAATAGATCTGCTGTATACCACCTCTACCTTGTCACAACACAACTGATTGGCTCAAACGCATTAAGAAGGAAAGAAATTCCACAAATGATCTTTTTAATAAGGCACACCTGTTATTTGAAATGCATTCCAGGTGACTACCTCATGAAGCTGGTTGAGAGAATGCCAAGAGTGTGCCCAGCTGTCATCAAGGCAAAGGGTGGCAAAGGTTGTTTTTTGGTTAATACATGATTCCATATGTGTTCTTTCATAGTTGTGATGTCTTCACTATTATTCTACAGTGTAGAAAATAGTCAAATAAAGACATCACATCCATACATCTTGAACATTCTATCGTTGCCCGACATCAAACTTGTCGTTGTTGTAATGATATGCAGCCTGGTGGTCCAAATAGCATAACTGGTGTATTTTAACACCGATTAACCCATCCGTTAATTCGATATATGTTAATCTAGCAAGCCAGACAACTAAAAGCAACTTTAGAAACAATGTTTTGGTTAGTTTCTAGCGTGTTAGAAGGTAGGCAGTTCAAATAATGAGCATAGCTGACATCTTTTTAGGGAAAGGGGGATACCTAGTTAGTTGTACAACTGAATGCATTCAACTGAAATGTGTCTTCCACATTTAACCCAACCCCTCTGAATCAGAGAGGTGGGCTGCCGTAATCGACATCCACGTCTTCGGTATTTGGGGAACAGTGGGTTAACTGCCTTGCTCAGGGGCAGAACGACAGGTTTTTACCTTGTCAGCTCAGGGATTCAATCCAGCAACCTTTTGGTTACTGGCCCAACGCTCTAACCACTAGACTACCTTTTTTAGTACATTTTTATTAATTATTACAGGAAAGTAAACTCACAACAAGAGAATTTTTCAAGGTAAAGGCAAGCTAATTACAGAAAATAGCTTACGGTTGCGAGTGTGACGTATTAAATGCAGGGCACTCTACTGGATATTTTTTTTTTCACTTGTCTCGTTGCTGTCGCAGTCAGGTAACCATGACAACACTTTTTTTTAATCGGTCTGCGACAAGGAAACTGAAAGTCTCAGTGACCGTCTCTATAGACATTCCACCGGAGTATAAATGAAAAGTTGTTTGGCCCAGCGAAACTTGTCATATTCGAATTGTCTACAGACACGTCGTTAGACCAATTTATAAACCAGCCTTGACCACATATTACTGAGGAATGTTCATTATGACCTCTGACTTGTCTTTTCCTCAGGCAACATCCTCCTGGTGAATGGCACAGCTTGTGGGGAGATCAAGATCACCGACTTCGGCCTGTCCAAGATCATGGACGACGACAGCTACAACTCAGTGGACGGGATGGAGCTGACCTCGCAGGGTGCAGGGACCTACTGGTGAGGCTTCGCACAAACTACAACAATAGAATGACTATCTTGTTTTGGATGATTTGTTATTGAGGAAAGAGTGTTTCTCTAATAAATGATCTTCCCTTGCAGGTACCTTCCCCCAGAATGCTTTGTGGTGGGTAAAGAGCCTCCTAAAATCTCCAACAAGGTGGACGTGTGGTCAGTGGGAGTCATCTTCTACCAGGCTCTGTATGGACGCAAGGTAATGCAAGCACGCACACACTACTAACTACTCTCAGAATTGTATTCATACTCTTTATATTCCATTTAAGAGATGAGGATGTTTTGTGTTGCTAACTTTTGCCTTTTTTCTTTCTTTGTCTTCCCCTCCAGCCCTTTGGCCATAACCAGTCTCAACAGGACATCCTGCAGGAGAACACCATACTGAAGGCAACAGAGGTGCAGTTTCCCCCCAAACCAGTAGTCACCCCAGAAGCTAAGGTACTGCTTGTTTTTTCTGTCTGTCCTTCCCTCACCGTTCTGTCATTTGTTAGTCCATTCCTTAAAATCATCCTCACCTGGTGTTGTTTCTCCAGCCCTCTTTCACTTTACACATTCATCCCTTTCTGCTCTGTACACAAACTCTTCCCATGTCACAACGTCTCTAAATGTCCCCTCCTTATCTCTCTCCAGGCCTTTATAAGGCGCTGTCTGGTCTACCGGAAGGAAGACCGTATCGATGTGCACCAGCTAGCCAGTGACCCCTTCCTCATGCCTCACATCCGCAAGTCGGTGGCCACGTCCGGGGCCTCTGGCACGGCTATACCTTCCACCTCCAGCTCCTCCAACAGCAGCGCCTCAAACTGAGCCCTCACTATCTATCTCACTACGAACGACTGACCTGAGTGGAAGGTGGAGGTGGGGGTGGCTGCCTGATTCAGCCCCCTCACCACTTACCATCCTGCTATGTCCTGCCATGGGCTCAGCACCCCAGGGAAACCTCTGGGGTGCAGGCAGGGAGAGCGCGAGTAATCATGGGTGAGGTGGAGGGGTTGGGTAATCAGTGTTCCAATTGCAACTTGGAGCCCTCCATCTCCCATGTTCACCCATCCAGCTTCCCTGTCTCTCCTTCCCCTGAGGGGCGGTGTTGTTCTGGGGGTCAAAGCCCTGGGGTCCCCCCACAGTGGGGGGGGCATGGCACTGAGCTGATGAGAAATGGGAAAATTCAACAATTTTAAGATGAAAAGAATGGAACCGGGCTGCATTAGTTTTGAGAAATGGGACTGTTTTCCATCTCACACACACCATGCCTCGGAGTTGTCCCAGATGCTCTGGGTTCTCCTTTGATAAATGCTTTGGTTGTCATCCAACTCCCTCCCCTGACTGACAGTACCAGTCTAGCCTGCCTTTAGACTGGACCTGTACAAGACCTATGGAGTTCATTAATTTAAGCCACTCTCCTGGGTCCAGGTAGTTTTTGAATGGAGGCATACCCCACCCTCCCCCCTCCGTGTGTTTTAAATCCTGTGACCAAAGCTTAAGACTTCCAGATGGTGGCACTGTTCCGCTGCAGTTTTTATATTGGTTCTAGTTGTGTTACATGATATATGACGTGGAAAACGAATGAATGGTCCCTTTTTTAAGAATTGTTACTTTTACATTTTCCCAATTCGAAGGGGGAAAAAAAAGCAATTGGTGGTTTTTAAATTTGTTTTATTTAGTTTTTTGCCCTGTTCTCTTTTTAGTAATTGCCCCTTCATGAAAACACATATTTATTTAGGTCTGTTTTATTGAATTTTTTGCCAATAAAATGCAAGGGACTGGTTTACTCATTGTATTGTACTGTACTGTTGGGAGGAGATTGGGCCTTAGCGGAGAATTGCATAACCCATTAAATACTATTGGTTAAACTGTGCGATCTGAGTGTATTGGGGGGGGGTTGGTTCTGGTTGGGTTGTTTACGCTCAGAAGGCTCGGTAAGCTCATTTCTCTACATCAACAACACAAAAGCACACTTGTGTAATATTTATTATCTGTAACCTGGAATTTCCAGGGGGAAAAGGAAACCGGGAAGACCCAGGAACAGCTGGAGAAGGTCTATCGAGGAAGAACTAAAATAATCAAGAACATCTTTGAAAGGGAGACAGGTAGTCCAGTGGTTAAGAGCTTTGGGCCAGTAACCGAAAGGTCGCTGGTTTGAATCCCAGAGCTGACTACAGTTGAAGTCGGAAGTTTACATACACCTTAGCCAAATACATTTAAACTCAGTTTTTCACAATTCCTGACATTTAATGCTAGTAGTCATTCGCTGTCTTATGTCAGTTAGAATCACCACTTTATTTTAAGAATGTGAAATGTCAGAATAATAGAGAGAATGATTTATTTCAGCTTTTATTTCTTTCATCACATTCCCAGTGGGTCAGAAGTTTACATACACTCAATTAGTAGTTGGTAGCATTGCCTTTAAATTAAATGTTTTACCCAAGTTAAACAGGTAGCCTTCCACAAGCTTCCCACAATAAGTTGGGTGAATTTTGGCCCATTCCATCTGACAGAGCTGGTGTAACTGAGTCAGGTTTGTAGGCCTCTTGCTTGCACACACTTTTTCAGTTCAGCCCACACATTTTCTATAGGCTTGAGGTCAGGGCTTTGTGATGGCCACTCCAATACCTTGACTTTGTTGTCCTTAAGCCATTTCTCCACAACATTGGAAGTATGCTTGGGGTCATTGTCCATTTGGAAGACCCATTTGCGACCAAGCTTTAACTTCCTGACTGTTGTCTTGATGTTGCTACAATATATCCTCATAGTTTTCCTTCCTCATGATGCCATCTATTTTTTAAAGTGCACCCACAATCTGATGCTGCCACCCCCGTGCTTCACGGTTGGGATGGTGTTCTTCACCTTGCAAGCCTCTTCCTTTTTCCTCCAAACATAATGGTCATTATGGCCAAACAGTTCTATTTTTGTTTCATCAGACCAGAGGACATTTCTCCAAACAGTATGATATTTGTCCCCATGTGCAGTTACAAACCGTAGTCTGACTTTTTTTATGGAGGTTTTGGAGCAGTGGCTTCTTCCTTGCTGAGCGGCCTTTCAGGTTATGTCGATATAGGACTCGTTTTACTGTGGACATAGATACTTTTGTACCTGTTTCCTCCAGCATCTTCACAAGGTAAAGGACGTTCATGTTGTTCTGGGATTGATTTGCAATTTTCGCACCAAAGTACTTTCATCTCTAGGAGACTGAGCGGTATGACGGCTGCGTGGTCACATGGTGTTTATGCTTACGCACTATTGTTTGTACAGATGAACGTGGCACCTTCAGGCGTTTGAAAATTGCTCCCAAGGATGAACCACGCGTGTGGAGGTCTACAATTTTCTTTCTGAGGTCTTGGCTGATTTCTTTGGATTTTCCCATAATGTCAAGCAATGAGGCACTCAGTTTGAAGGTAGGCCTTGAAATACATCCACAGGTACACCTACAATTGATTCAAATGATGTCAATTAGCCTATCAGAAGCTTCTAAAGCCATGACATTTTCTAGAATTTTCCAAGCTGTTTAAAGGCACAGTCAAATTAGTGTATGTAAACTTCTGACCCACTGGAATTGTGATACAGTGAATTATAAGTGAAATAATCTGTAAATAATTGTTGGAAAAATTACTTGTGTCATGCACAAAGTCTGCTAAATGACAAAAATATTAAATTAATATAACGAAGTGGGAGAAACCAAACCTGATGGAAAAGTCTGAATGACCTAGAGACGGGTTGGCTGACAACGTCAGGAGAATGTGGGCACATCGATGAGGAAGAAGGCCATGTGGTGGTATGATTAAAATAGCTAACAACCATGTGGGGAATCGTAGGTGGCTAGTTTCATCTCATTGATACTGTATTGAGGTGTTTTGACTCATGTCTATGCTAATATGGCTCAAATTCACTAGCTAACCAACAACTGTAATGATGTATTTGAGAAACAAGTGCTCCTTGTGCAAATGTATTTGTTTTCAATAAACATTTTGAGACTAAATATAGTTTACATGTCAACAATCTAAACCAACACTGTATGTTTTGCCCCATTTTTTCTTATGTGTTTTGATGCTAAACAACCAACCCGTCTATGCTCCCCAGGGCTTCTCAAAGTGGGGTCCACGGTCTGTTCTCAACATCTCTCTTTCTATACACTGTATATATACACTGTATGTTAAACTGAGTTTCCCAACAGATTGACATGGGATTGTTTCCACTCTCCTTCCACCACTACCAATCCCCAACACGGAATCATTCCAGGGGTGAATAAAGAGACTGATTCACGAGGAAGGGACAGCAATACTGTGATAATCAAATCATCCAGAATACTTTCTTCACAACGGTGGAGGCCAAGAAGCCATCACTTTAGTATTTTTTAAAACATATTTATGAGTTAGCTTTGTAAAAAGTGTTTCTTGTTGCAATCTCACTTGGATGATCTGTGTGCTTAACTGTCACCCCACTGCTGATTTGGGGAATGATTCTATGAGCCAGAATCTAGTAAAATAAAACATTTCTGTTTTCAATCTTTACTGTAGTTTTAAATAAGCTAAATCGAGTGTATAATATATATATATATATATATATATATATATATATATATTATATTTGTAATGCCAATACCTTATTTTGAAGGAAACAAATGGGCCTAGGGTAGCTAGGCTACATATTCGCAGCATGTAGCGTATCACAAGCAGGGATGTTGTTACAATGTAACAGCGGGGCAGATCTCAAGAAGATGCAAGGTAACAATGTTGCAAGTCTGAGATTCTGAGATACAATGTCGCATATCTGCAACACAATGTGTCTAGTTTGTGCACAACTGTGTATGCATGTGAGGCGGGCTAGAGTATGGTGACGCTGACACAACGCGTCTGCTAACTTCACTTTTAACGACGCACTAAAAAGACACAGAGCCCACTCTACTCCTCCTCTCTTCTGCACCCCATTATACTCACCACCACTCTACCCATCCGTGCCGAAAGGAAAGCTTTCAAAAAATTGCTCCGATTTACAATTGGCTGAGCAATAGCGGGCATGCCACGCTGCGACCGAAACAAGGATTCGAGGAGAACATGGAAAAAATGCCTTCACTTTTACAAATGCACTTTATATTTATTCATCTTTAGTCTGGAACTAAACAGCAGCGTTTCAGGTAAGAACAATATGTTGCTGTCGAATGCTTCTCGGCTTTTCATTCAAGAGTCGCAGACTCTCTTTGTTATGGCACACGTTTGAATATCCACCTAAAGCTTATTTAGCTTTTTTTTGTTTTTGGGTTGGAGACCTGGTGGGATTTTACTGGTACTTTTTAAATCTGAAATTCACTGATGCATTGGAATGCCACGACAGTCCGAATTCTAAGTGGAACCAGATGTGTGTGTGTCTGTGTGTCTGAGGGGGGGGGGGGGGGGGGTCTTTGGAAACTTAAAATGCCATTCATGTCCTACACCTCCGTGCACCTTACTCTGTAAGCTGGTATGGGACTGCCCCGCAGGCAGATGTGACCCTTACATCCTGTTATACAATTATGTCCATCTCTTCTCAGTCCCCTTTTTAGTCTTTCTCACTACTGTGTAGGCCTATTGCCACGACAGTGACCTCTCGCTTTTGAACACTGACCTGCCTTACTCCTAGGCATGCTATGGGTCGATTTGTAGAGATTCAATCTAGGTTTAAAAAAAAGCTATATTACATTAATGAAGACGGATAACACTAGGCTATAACAGTTAATTCGAGAAATACCACACTGCCACTCTGAAATGAAGACAAAGTAGGCCCAGCAACCAACTCGACAGTGTCGACAACTTTTCGAGGTGGGCCTAACTAAAAACTGAAATCCTCAATTCCTCCAAGTGGAAACAGAACTTAAACTTACTTGGCCGACCCTAGATCACAAATCCAGAGGGAATTGAACTTTCAACAAGATCTATTCAGTTATTTGATATGGGGGTCTACACCGGAATACACATGGTGTGTTATGGGGTCAGAATTAGTTCAGTTGGTACAAGGGAGAGGAAACAGTGTCAACAAAGCTGAGTAGGATGATTCAAGGTGATGACATAAATAAGACGACCATACAGTGTAATTCACCGGGTTCTGGTTATTGCTGTGTTATTACAGTCATTGTTTTTGTTTTCTGTGTGATTTCTCTGAGGAAAGCACAGTTGCGTCATCTCAACACAATGTCATGTAAGGGTCAGATATACTGTTGTGTCTAACTGTTACACCTGCAGTGCAGATGTTACTGGGTTTGTTTGCCAACTGCAAAGGCAAGGCAGATCTCTCATTCACAAGCTTTCGTTCTTGTTTTCCACCATTTCTATGTATTCTGTCTTTTAGACACTTATTCACAACCTGAGGTCTACCTGAGTGTACAGGTCTCAGAACAATCCCTCTATCCTGGGCTCGGTCTTATCTTTAGGATCATGGAGGAATTTCAGGTCCCACCTCTGTGTCTTTGGACTCGAGCTGTACAGAAAGCAGGAAGCCAACAGCCTGATCATCCCTTAACAAATCCCCCCAACCACCCACTAAAGGGCTGATCAGCCCTAACAAATCCCACCCATTCACTGCTGCTTCTCCTCCCCTCCCACTGAGATGTTTCCTGGGTGGGGGCCTACCCCTGCTGTGTCAGAGGCTGGCCTGGACTGTCATAAAATAAATAAAAACAAACATACTAACAGGCTGGAATGTCCTGTCAATTTGTTGGTTGCTGTTTTTACTGAACAAGGAGATGTTCTGTTTTATAAAGCTTACCCGGTAAACAAGCGTCCCCTTTCATCTCAAACATCTGTCAAAATAAGAAAAAGGTTCAAGGGACAATCCTTTGGTCCCACCAACAGACCCTCATCTAGACCTGGGGGTCTTTAACCTGATACCAGAATCTATCATCGTTGTTGTTCTTATCCAATAACATCCACCCACACTTTTACTCCAACTTTGCTTCAACATCTATGGGAGTAAAATGTTTGTTATCTCAAATTGATATCCCAATATGGTTCCCAGTCCCAGTACCTCCATCTCTACAGTACGTCTCACCTCAGTGTGGATCAAGTCAGTCACCTTGGTTTCGTGTACCTCAGCCTCCATTGGACCTCTGTCCTCCAGCTCCAGTGCCCTGCTCACACCCCCACGCCCAGAGAGACCTCATCAACACACCAGCCAGAGTTGGAGGAGAAGAAGGTGGTTCTGGGAACATCAGCCTCTCTGCTCTTGGCTCCTTGTGTTCCGTTGTTCTTGGCTGCAGGTTTAAGCCTCTCTCTTTTGCAGCAGGAAACTGGCGTGGGTCTAAGTAGGGTGACGGGGCAGGGAGTGGGAGAGAGGGAGAGGAGGCCTCAGGCTAGATGGGTGTTGTTCTGGTTGTATTTCCCCAAGGTTTAACTTTCGCCAAGATTCAGTGAAGCTGTTCATCTGTGCTTCACTGTATTCACATCAAACACTTTCAAATCCGCTTCTGGAATTACATTCAAAGTTTGTCCTTTACTTGGAAAGAGCCGTCTGAGGTTGAATCAGCACTTCAGAACACAGCTACAGGGCCCAGCTTTGAGCACTTTGAGAAGTTAAGAGCTTCTACTTCACAGCATCAGTAACATCAGCACCCAGCTTGCTGGGTACTAGTCATGGCCTGTGGGAAATTGGTAATCAAGTTCAATCAAGGTCCAACAGGGAGTCCCAGTTTCACTGCCTTGGTAGCAACAGAAAACCAACATTCCTGTTGTTGTGGCTCTTATTCTCATCACGACAGAAGACAAAATGAAATCAGGCGGCTTTTAATAAAATGTACGTCTCCTAAAAACTCCTCTTACCACACCGTCGGGAGTGTTGCTAAGCCAAGCGTTAGCGTGGCCACAACTATCGTTATGTAAGCCTTGTCAGGGACATCACACACCACTGGAGGCAGCGCGGCTTGCCTCAGAGCATCCGGCTTAAGTCAGCGCTGTAGATGTCCAAAATGAATTCATTGTTCTGTACAGTGTTTTGACAAATTTGGGAAGGGTGAAGTTGATCCTGTAATCTGCTCACAGCTGGGGTGGATTGCCTGTCATGGCAGAGTAGAGCCAATTAAAATAACAAATAAGAAAGTTTGGATTTTCAGACCCGAGGTAGCTGGGAGCACTGCTAAATGTTTTGGCATGGACCAAAAGCTAAGAAAGATCATTGAGTTGAGAGGCATCGAAGACAGCGACTTTGCTGAGCGGTCTGCTCTACAGGGTCCATACGGTATGGCATTAACAGGACTCAGTTTGTCTTTGCTGTTGGAGATCTGTAGAGCGTGCTAAATAACTGTAGCAAGGTTACTGAACACATGCCGTTTAATGGAAGTGACAGACAATGAGTTCCCTGGAGAGAAATGAGTCCATGGAACGTTTTTTCATTCCAGACTGTTATGGATTGTGTTACGTTAATAATAGGAGTCTCACATTATAAACTCATGGAAAGGCAGACTTGTCAATGTTAAGACATTCAGTTGCTTTTTGTCTGTTGGAATCTGCCCCTCATTCTTTAACTTCAATGACGAAGGTGCTATCTAGAACCAAAAAGGGTTCTTCAGCTGCCCCATTAGGAGAACCCTTTGAAGAACCCCTTTTTGGTTCCAGGTAGAACCTTTTCATCAGAGGGTTTTTACATGGAACCCAAAATAGTTCTACCTGGAACCAAAAAGGGTTCTTCAAATGGCGACAACTGCAGAACTGGGCTCCCGAGTGGCGCAGCGGTGTAATGGCACTGCATCTCAGTTCTAGAGGCGTCACTACAGGCCCATATTCGATTCCAGGCTGTATCACAACCGGCCGAGATTGGGAGTCCCATATGGCGGCCGCGCAATTGGCCCAGCGTTGTCCGGGTTTGGCCGGTGTAGCACGTCATTGTAAATAGGAATTTGTTCTTAACTGACTTGCCTAGTTAAATAAATAAATAAAACATTTTGGAACACTTTTCTTCTAAGAGTGCCGAGTAAAGATGTTTCCAGAGGTGCCCCATTACCAGGTGAGAAAAGGTCTTTTGACTTCTGACTCTTTACTGCGTCACAATTAGTGGACAGCAAACAGGACTAACAACAGGTTGCTACAAGGAGACGCCTGCAGCAGTCGGATCCAGCTGGTAATTGTATCTGATTACACTGTACAAAGCACTGCCAGTGGAGGCTCTCACAGCTCCGTGGAACCACGCAACCATTGTGTTTTGTAACTACAGTGTTCGCAGCTTCTGGAAGCCGACCAAGGCCACAAGCTGACTATTATTTCTCAACAACGTCGCAAGAGAGGTTGTGTGAGTCTTGAGAGAAACCAGTGCTACACACTGATTGAAGGTCTGCTTTATAACGACTTTTGTAGGGACTCTTTTTGTGGAGCTTCTCCGTCGTTTTAGAGTTGGTAGTGCTGCAAGGGCGGTGTTGCTAGTTCTGTGAGAGAGCTACAGTGGACTGATTAGATGACTTGAGGAGGTTTTTGTGCTACAGGCCAGGACCCCTGTTCTGTGTGTGGACTGAAGTACCCCCATACCAGAACCATCTGATTCAGAAGGGGTTAAATGCGGAAGACACATTTCAGTTGAATGCCTCCAGCTGTGCGACTGACTAGGTATCCCCCTTTCCCTATGTCCAGCCCAACGCCCAGTGATCTGTCCCACCTTCCCTACTTCCTGGCCCCTCGGAGGGCCCCGTGAAGGAGGAATGCTGACGCTCTCTTTCTCTCTCTCTCTCTGTTTCTCTTCTCTGGACCCAGATTCATTAAGGAGAGCTTCTGTTTGTTTTGGGGTCATTCCTTTTCTCTCCTTGCTCTTTGTGTTCGCTTAACATCACAGCTGCTCTCCCTCTCCTCTCTTTCTTCCTGTCTTTCTCTCCCTTTCCATCTCTCGCCCCCCGTCTCTTGCTCTCTTCCACCAGTGCGCACACTTTTGAATCACCTGGCCTTAACCTCCCAATCCCCGGAACCCCCCACCCCCTTGCAGGAGAATAAAAATAAAATATTGGAGAAGAAGTGGGAATGAGAGAAAACCACACTGGGTTTTTTGGAAGGCTGTTGGGTTTTCTTCCCGACATTCCAGTCATAGAGGCTGGAGACCAGCCAGTATCGTCTAGCTAGCTCAGAGTTAAATATCTCACTTTCTCTCTACCTTCTCCTCTTTTCAGTTCATACAGGGTTGGAGTGTATACAGTATACTTACTCTGGTCTTACACAGAGCCTACAGTGGAGACCCAATGCGCATGGCACATTGACATATACATTACTACATGAGGATGAAATAAGCCAAGGTACAGTTCATGACATTTCATTGTAACTTTTTTGAGAGTTAACTGTAGGGTCACTCGATCTGGGTAAATTACTGACATAATTAAGTGAAGTAATGACATGTAATATCATCCGATATTGACAACAGAAACATCTTCAAATATGAAACCAGACATTTTCTCCTGATAAAGTTCCAAACCAGTCCCCCAAAACCCCCAAACCGCCCAGTCCTCATTTCGTCCTTCAGCCAACCTTCCCTCACATGACATTCAGACCACAGACTCCCCATGAGGAGAAAGGCCATTCCAGGTCACACGTCTGAAATGGGGCAAATATCCCAGAGTCTGACAGGAAATAACAAATACATAGACATTACCAACGCTAATAGACGCGTGAAAAAACACGTGCAACCACATTTTCAGAGCAGCAGGCCCGTCCAATTAACACATGTCTAGACACATAACCTGGGTCAATGTCTGCTTAAGTTGATACAGGTTTTAGAGCCTCCTATGGTCTTTTAAATACGCAAATTAAATTATTTCTTTCTCCAACTTTTTTGTCTGCTTTGTCATAGATGTGAGAGGAGACATGACAGTGGGCTAGGTATCGTTGAGAGGAAGCGAGCCTTTCGACAGCACCACGACCAGCTGAAATATGCTTGCTCTAACGAAGCAGGACATCCATTAACAGTGATATTGATCGTGTTCCGGCTCTCTCCACATTAGCAGCTAAAGATGGAATCATTTCTGAACAGTGTTATTGACTGTCCTCTTTCTCTCTCTCTCTCTCTCTCTCTTTCTCTCTCTCTCTCTCTCTCTCTCTCTCTCTCTCTCTCTCTCTCTCTCTCTCTTTGTATCTCTCTATGTGTGTGTCTCTCTCTCTCTGTTTCTCTATCTCTCTCTCCACAGAGCCTGTGAATGGTGATGTGTTTGTGTTCTTCCACGAGGGGGCTCAGGGCTGTCTAGGGGTGCAGGGTCACTCCCTGTCCCTGTCCGAGTCCTGCGAGGATGACGCCCAGAAGTGGAAGTGGGTGACCAGGGGCCGGCTCTTCAACCTAGGCTCCTCTCTGTGCCTGGGCCTGACAACAGGCAACTACAGCTCCAGGGAGGACTTCTCACCACTGGGCGTCTACCCCTGTGACAGAGAGCCTCCAGGGGTCCGATGGACCTGGTACTGTGCCCATGTGTTGGAGAACCTCAACCTGTACATGCCGTCACCCTCGCACCCTGTTAACCCCTCCGCTAACTCCTCAGCGGTGGCCTCGGATGTCAAGCCACCACGAGAGGGGCTCAAGTGGAGGCTCTTTGGGGACGATCAGGACCTTTGTTCTAGGGCCTATCGTGGTAAGTAGAAGAGCTTCTGCTTCTGGTTTACAAAGTCATTCCAGTGGATTACAAAGGGTTGATGAGGCTATTTTGGTACTCTTTATCTGATAAATTCAAGTGTAAGTTGAGTCATTCTGGCCAGGAAATTACTGACATGTACAGTTGAAGTCGGAAGTTTACATTACACCATAGCCAAATAAAGAAATTTAAACTCAGTTTTTCACAATTCCTGACATTTAATCCTAGTAAAACTTCCCTGTCTTAGATCAGTTAGGATCACCTCTTTATTTTAAGAATGTGAAATGTCAGAATAAGAGTAGAGAGAATTATTTATTTCAGCTTTTATTTAATTCATCACATTCCCAGTGGGTCAGAAGTTTACATACACTCAATTGGTATTTGGTAGCATTTCCTTTACATTGTTTAACTTGGGTCAAACGTTTCGGGTAGCCTTCCACAAGCTTCTCACAATAAGTTGGGTGAATTTTGGCCCATTCCTCCTGACAGACCTGGTGTAACTGAGTCAGGTTTCACAAAGCCTTGCTCACACACACTTTTTCAGTTCTGCCCACACATTTTCTATAGGATTGAGGTCAAGGCTTTGTGATGGCCACTCCAATACCTTGACTTTGTTGTCCTTAAGCCATTTCTCCACAACTTTGGAAGTATGCTTGGGGTCATTGTCCATTTGGAAGACCCAAGCTTTAACTTCCTGTCTGATGTTTTGAGATGTTGCTTCAATATAACCACATAATTTTCCTCCCTCATGATCCAATCTATTTTGTGAAGTGCACCAGTCCCTCCTGCAGCAAAGCAACCCCACAACATGATGCTGCCACTCCCGTGCTTCACGGTTGGGATGGTGTTCTTCGGCTTGCAAGCCTCCCCCTTTTTCCTCCAAACATAACGATGGTCATTATGGCCAAACGGTTCTATTTTTGTTTCATCAGACCAGAGGACATCACCGGTGGACCAGAAGCCATGACATCATTTTCTTGAATTTTCCAAGCTGTTTAAAGACACAGTCAACTTAGTGTATGTTAACTTCTGACCCACTGGAATTGTGATACAGTGAATTATAAGTGAAATAATCTGTCTCTAAACAATTTTTTGGTGGTTGAAAAGTGGTTGAAAAACGAGTTTTAATGACTCCAACCTAAGTGTATGTAAACTTCTGATTTCAAGTGTAATTATATAAAGTGTTGGTTACTTGTTGGTTGACAAGTAAAATAACAGTCTTGATTTTGTTTTGGTATGGAGCAACAAGACGTTAGTTTAAATCTGGTAGAACAGGGGAGTCAGCCATTTTGCAATAGAAAATACAAGTCAGAATATGGTTTGTCACTATTTCTCCCAACAGTGCTTGTAAATGAAATGCTGAGGCAGGGTTAGTCAGCTGTGTTGCACTGTTGAGGAGGGTACAGCTGTGTCTGTTCAGACGCATGCTGCAATTTTTTTGCCCTGGGCCTCTCTGTTGACTGTATGACTGACTGGCAGCCCGCCAGCTAGACAGCTAAGGAAAGCCCTCTCTCTCTGTGTTCGTAAACTCAAGACGTAAACAGTGGAATGCCCGTGCCCTCGCATAGACCACGGTAGAGCTGGGACATTAAACCGGAAATGATCAACACCGACCATAACAATCATTTATCGCAGACATTTTCCTGATATCGTTCATTACGATACGTAGCCTATACTAGAGGAATGTGAAGTTTGAAATGAAGTAAGTGTGTTAATGTGGGTGATTGTTAATGGGACAGTTGATGGCTACAACCATCAGACCAGTAGTAGTAGTTTAAAGGAAACGTTTAAACAACTTGTTGCACATTAATGTTATAAACTATCCTTCTATTTATCATCATCGCATCAATTCAGGCAATTTATCACAATATGGATTTTTGTCCATATCGCCCAGCTCTAGCCTACGGTATGTTAGTGCTTATGTAGGACTCAGGAGTTGAAGCCCCCGCTTAAGGGTTAGCAGTGTGGTTTTGAAGCAAAGCCTTGTTTCCACTATTATTATTATTATTATTCATACAGATATCAAATGTCATAATTTAAGTTGCACTGACAGCCTTTCTGCTGGCCTTAGTCTGTGAAATACTTTCTCTAGCCTGTCTGACTGCAATTAAAACCATATTTCCGACAACCTAAGTCCAGAAAATGACTTCTTTACTTTTCTCCTCTATCTTTCCTCTCCTTCTTTACTTTCCTCCTCTATCTTTCCTCTCCTTCTTTACTTTTCTCCTCTATCTTTCCTCTCCTTCTTTACTTTTCTTCTCTATCTTTCCTCTCCTTCTTTACTTTCCTCCTCTATCTTTCCTCTCCTTCTTTACTTTTCTTCTCTATCTTTCCTCTCCTTCTTTACTTTTATTCTCTATCTTTCCTCTCCTTCTTTACTTTCCTCCTCTATCTTTCCTCTCCTTCTTTACTTTCCTCCTCTATCTTTCCTCTCCTTCTTTACTTTTCTTCTCTATCTTTCCTCTCCTTCTTTACTTTCCTCCTCTATCTTTCCTCTCCTTCTTTACTTTCCTCCTCTATCTTTCCTCTCCTTCTTTACTTTTCTCCTCTATCTTTCCTCTCCTTCTTTACTTTCCTCCTCTATCTTTCCTCTCCTTCTTTACTTTTCTCCTCTATCTTTCCTCTCCTTCTTTACTTTTCTCCTCTATCTTTCCTCTCCTTCTTTACTTTCCTCCTCTATCTTTCCTCTCCTTCTTTACTTTTCGCCTCTATCTTTCCTCTCCTTCTTTACTTTCCTCCTCTATCTTTCCTCTCAATCAATCAATCAATCAAATTTATTTTATATAGCCCTTCGTACATCAGCTGATATCTCAAAGTGCTGTACAGAAACCCAGCCTAAAACCCCAAACAGCAAGCAATGCAGGTGAAGAAGCACGGTGGCTAGGAAAAACTCCCTAGAAAGGCCAAAACCTAGGAAGAAACCTAGAGAGGAACCAGGCTATGTGGGGTGGCCAGTCCTCTTCTGGCTGTGCCGGGTGGAGATTATAACAAAACATGGTCAAGATGTTCAAATGTTCATAAATGACCAGCATGGTCGAATAATAATAAGGCAGAATAGTTGAAACTGGAGCAGCAGCACAGTCAGGTGGACTGGGGACAGCAAGGAGTCATCATGTCAGGTATTCCTGGGGCATGGTCCTAGGGCTCAGGTCAGTTGAAACTGGAGCAGCAGCACAGCCAGGTGGACTGGGGACAGCAAGGAGTCATCATGTCAGGTAGTCCTGGGGCATGGTCCTAGGGCTCAGGTCCTCCGAGAGAGAGAAAGAGAGAAGGAGAGAATTAGAGAACGCACACTTAGATTCACACAGGACACCGAATAGGACAGGAGAAGTACTCCAGATATAACAAACTGACCCTAGCCCCCCGACACATAAACTACTGCAGCATAAATACTGGAGGCTGAGACAGGAGGGGTCAGGAGACACTGTGGCCCACTCCGAGGACACCCCCGGACAGGGCCAAACAGGAAGGATATAACCCCACCCACTTTGCCAAAGCACAGCCCCCACACCACTAGAGGGATATCTTCAACCACCAACATACCATCCTGAGACAAGGCTGAGTATAGCCCACAAAGACCTCCGCCACGGCACAACTTAAGGGGGGGGGGGGGCGCCAACCCAGACAGGATGACCACATCAGTGACTCAACCCACTCAGGTGACGCACCCCCTCCAGGGACGGCATGAGAGAGCCCCAGTAAAGCCAGTGACTCAGCCCCTGTAATAGGGTTAGAGGCAGAGAATCCCAGTGGAAAGAGGGGAACCGGCCAGGCAGAGACAGCAAGGGTGGTTCGTTGCTCCAGAGCCTTTCCGTTCACCCTCCCACTCCTGGGCCAGACTACACTCAATCATATGACCCACTGAAGAGATGAGTCTTCAGTAGAGACTTGAAGGTTGAGACCGAGTTTGCGTCTCTGACATGGGTAGGCAGACCGTTCCATAAAAATGGAGCTCTATAGGAGAAAGCCCTGCCTCCAGCTGTTTGCTTAAAAATTCTAGGGACAATTAGGAGGCCTGCGTCTTGTGACCGTAGCATACGTGTAGGTATGTACGGCAGGACCAAATCAGAGAGATAGATAGGAGCAAGCCCATGTAATGCTTTGTAGGTTAGCAGTAAAACCTTGAAATCAGCCCTTGCTTTGACAGGAAGCCAGTGTAGAGAGGCTAGCACTGGAGTAATATGATCAAATGTTTTGGTTCTAGTCAGGATTCTAGCAGCCGTATTTAGCACTAACTGAAGTTTATTTAGTGCTTTATCCGGGTAGCCGGAAAGTAGAGCATTGCAGTAGTCTAACCTGGAAGTGACAAAAGCATGGATTAATTTTTCTGCATCATTTTTGGACAGAAAGTTCCTGATTTTTGCAATGTTACGTAGATGGAAAAAAGCTGTCCTTGAAATGGTCTTGATATGTTCTTCAAAAGAGAGATCAGGGTCCAGAGTAACGCCGAGGTCCTTCACAGTTTTATTTGAGACGACTGTACAACCATTAAGATTAATTGTCAGATTCAACAGAAGATCTCTTTGTTTCTTGGGACCTAGAACAAGCATCTCTGTTTTGTCCGAGTTTAAAAGTAGAAAGTTTGCAGCCATCCACTTCCTTATGTCTGAAACACATTCTTCTAGCAAGGGCAATTTTGGGGCTTCACCATGTTTAATTGAAATGTACAGCTGTGTGTCATCCGCATAGCAGTGAAAGTTAACATTATGTTTTCGAATAACATCCCCAAGAGGTAAAATAAATAGTGAAAACAATAGTGGTCCTAAAACGGAACCTTGAGGAACACCGAAATTTACAGTTGATTTGTCAGAGGACAGACCATTCACAGAGACAAACTGATATCTTTCCGACAGATAAGATCTAAACCAGGCCAGAACTTGTCCGTGTAGACCAATTTGGGTTTCCAATCTCTCCAAAAGAATGTGGTGATCGATGGTATCAAAAGCAGCACTAAGGTCTAGGAGCACGAGGACAGATGCAGAGCCTCGGTCCGATGCCATTAAAATGTCATTTACCACCTTCACAAGTGCCGTCTCAGTGCTATGATGGGGTCTAAAACCAGACTGAAGCATTTCGTATACATTGTTTGTCTTCAGGAAGGCAGTGAGTTGTTGCGCAACAGCCTTTTCTAAAATTTTTGAGAGGAATGGAAGATTCGATATAGGCCGATAGTTTTTTATATTTTCTGGGTCAAGGTTTGGCTTTTTCAAGAGAGGCTTTATTACTGCCACTTTTAGTGAGTTTGGTACACATCCGGTGGATAGAGAGCCGTTTATTATGTTCAACATAGGAGGGCCAAGCACAGGAAGCAGCTCTTTCAGTAGTTTAGTTGGAATAGGGTCCAGTATGCAGCTTGAAGGTTTAGAGGCCATGATTATTTTCATAATTGTGTCAAGAGATATAGTACTAAAACACTTGAGTGTCTCTCTTGATCCTAGGTCCTGGCAGAGTTGTGCAGACTCAGGACAACTGAGCTTTGAAGGAATACGCAGATTTAAGGAAGAGTCCGTAATTTGCTTTCTAATAATCATAATCTTTTCCTCAAAGAAGTTCATGAATTTATCACTGCTAAAGTGAAAGTCATCCTCTCTTGGGGAATGCTGCTTTTTAGTTAGCTTTGCGACAGTATCAAAAAGGAATTTCGGATTGTTCTTATTTTCCTCAATGAAGTTAGAAAAATAGGATGATCGAGCAGCAGTAAGGGCTCTTCGGTACTGCACAGTACTGTCTTTCCAAGCTAGTCGGAAGACTTCCAGTTTGGTGTGTCGCCATTTCCGTTCCAATTTTCTGGAAGCTTGCTTCAGAGCTCGGGTATTTTCTGTGTACCAGGGAGCTAGTTTCTTATGAGAAATGTTTTTAGTTTTTAGGGGTGCAACTGCATCTAGGGTATTGCGCAAGGTTAAGTTGAGTTCCTCAGTTAGGTGGTTAACTGATTTTTGTCCTCTGGCATCCTTGGGTAGACAGAGGGAATCTGGAAGGACATCAAGGAATCTTTGTGTTGTCTGTGAATTTATAGCACGACTTTTGATGATCCTTGGTTGGGGTCTGAGCAGATTATTTGTTGCAATTGCAAACGTAATAAAATGGTGGTCCGATAGTCCAGGATTATGAGGAAAAACATTAAGATCCACAACATTTATTCCATGGGACAAAACTAGGTCCAGCGTATGACTGTGACAGTGAGTGGGTCCAGAGACATGTTGGACAAAACCCACTGAGTCGATGATGGCTCCGAAAGCCTTTTGGAGTGGGTCTGTGGACTTTTCCATGTGAATATTAAAGTCACCAAAGATTAGAATATTATCCGCTATGACTACAAGGTCCGATAGGAATTCAGGGAACTCAGTGAGGAACGCTGTATATGGCCCAGGAGGCCTGTAAACAGTAGCTATAAAAAGTGATTGAGTAGGCTGCATAGATTTCATGACTAGAAGCTCAAAAGACGAAAACGTCATTTTTTTTTTTGTAAATTGAAATTTGCTATCGTAAATGTTAGCAACACCTCCGCCTTTGCGGGATGCACGGGGGATATGGTCACTAGTGTAGCCAGGAGGTGAGGCCTCATTTAACACAGTAAATTCATCAGGCTTAAGCCATGTTCTCTCCTTCTTTACTTTTCTCCTCTATCTTTCCTCTCCTTCTTTACTTTTCTCCTCTATCTTTCCTCTCCTTCTTTACTTTCCTCCTCTATCTTTCCTCTCCTTCTTTACTTTTCTCCTCTATCTTTCATCTCCTTCTTTACTTTTCTCCTCTATCTTTCCTCTCCTTCTTTACTTTTCTCCTCTATCTTTCCTCTGCTTCTTTACTTTCCTCCTCTATCTTTCCTCTCCTTTACTTTCCTCCTCTATCTTTCCTCTCCTTCTTTACTTTCCTCCTCTATCTTTCCTCTCCTTTACTTTCCTCCTCTATCTTTCCTCTCCTTCTTTACTTTTCTCCTCTATCTTTCCTCTCCTTTACTTTCCTCCTCTATCTTTCCTCTCCTTCTTTACTTTCCTCCTCTTTCTTTCCTCTCCTTCTTTACTTTCCTCCTCTATCTTTCCTCTCCTTCTTTACTTTTCTTCTCTATCTTTCCTCTCCTTCTTTACTTTCCTCCTCTATCTTTCCTCTCCTTCTTTACTTTCCTCCTCTATCTTTCCTCTCCTTCTTTACTTTCCTCCTCTATCTTTCCTCTCCTTCTTTACTTTCCTCCTCTATCTTTCCTCTCCTTCTTTACTTTCCTCCTCTATCTTTCCTCTCCTTCTTTACTTTCCTCCTCTATCTTTCCTCTCCTTCTTTACTTTTCTCCTCTATCTTTCCTCTCCTTCTTTACTTTTCTCCTCTATCTTTCCTCTGCTTCTTTACTTTCCTCCTCTATCTTTCCTCTCCTTCTTTACTTTTCTTCTCTATCTTTCCTCTCCTTTACTTTCCTCCTCTATCTTTCCTCTCCTTCTTTACTTTCCTCCTCTATCTTTCCTCTCCTTTACTTTCCTCCTCTATCTTTCCTCTCCTTCTTTACTTTTCTCCTCTATCTTTCCTCTCCTTTACTTTCCTCCTCTATCTTTCCTCTCCTTCTTTACTTTCCTCCTCTATCTTTCCTCTCCTTCTTTACTTTCCTCCTCTATCTTTCCTCTCCTTCTTTACTTTTCTTCTCTATCTTTCCTCTCCTTCTTTACTTTCCTCCTCTATCTTTCCTCTCCTTCTTTACTTTCCTCCTCTATCTTTCCTCTCCTTCTTTACTTTCCTCCTCTATCTTTCCTCTCCTTCTTTACTTTCCTCCTCTATCTTTCCTCTCCTTCTTTACTTTCCTCCTCTATCTTTCCTCTCCTTCTTTACTTTCCTCCTCTATCTTTCCTCTCCTTCTTTACTTTCCTCCTCTATCTTTCCTCTCCTTCTTTACTTTCCTCCTCTATCTTTCCTCTCCTTCTTTACTTTCCTCCTCTATCTTTCCTCTCCTTTACTTTCCTCCTCTATCTTTCCTCTCCTTCTTTACTTTCCTCCTCTATCTTTCCTCTCCTTCTTTACTTTCCTCCTCTATCTTTCCTCTCCTTTACTTTCCTCCTCTATCTTTCCTCTCCTTCTTTACTTTCCTCCTCTATCGTTCCTCTCCTTCTTTTCTTTTCTTTTTTGTGGCGAGGCAAACGGGCATTTGTAATTTTGAACTGCCATTCCTCACAACTTGCTTTTGTGAAGTCAACAGGCTGCTGAATAATGAATGCCACGGACATTAGTCACCCCGCTGTGTAGCTAGCAGGCTAGCAGCTTGACACGAACTGGCCACTGTTGGAGGAGAGTTGGGAATGAAGGAGGGAGGGAACTTTCTAGGCCTTTCCCACTTTTTTTTAACACATATGCCCTACTTTCCATGGGCCTGGCTAGTTCTCTGTGTGTTTTGGTAACATCGCAAACACCCTTCTATTCTTTCTCTTTTACAGCTCTCTCTCTACCTCTCTCTACCGCTCTCTTTCTCCCTTTCTCCCTCACCCTTTCTCTCTCTTTCCTCGCTCTTCTCTCTCTCTCTCTCTCTCTCTCTCTCTCTCTCTCTCTCTACCGCTCTCTTTCTCCCTTTCTCCCTCACCCTTTCTCTCTCTCTTTTTCCTCGCTCTTCTCTCTCTCTCTCTACTGCTCTCTTTCTCCCTTTCTCCCTCACCCTTTCTCTATCTCTCTTTCCTCGCTCTTCTCTCTCTCTCTCCCCGCTCTACCTATCTTTCTTCGCTCGCTCTCTTCCCTCTCTCTCTCTTTCTCCACCGTGTCTTGGAGAGTTGATTTGCGTTTTCCCCCTGCTGCCCTTTCCTTCATACCCCGCCATCCAGTGGAATGCAGAGGCTACCGTGGCAACCCCTGGGCTTTTTGTCAAACTGTGGAGATCAGGTTTCATTCAAAGTAATGTTCATTCACCTCTCAAAAAATAAGTTTAGTTTATACATGGCAGTCTCATAATAGACTGGAAAAATAACTAAAACAGCTGCTTATAAATTAAACTCATTATTTTATTATTTTAGAGAAGGTTTTTTGGAAGGAGTATCCTTTCTACCCTTGTCAATTGCTAGTGGAAATGACTTTTTCTGGCATCGTTTTTTAGTTTGAGACAGTGTATTGAGTTTTCAAAAGCTTTGTCCTCAGTTATCTATTTTTCAGATGAAAATCGTTTGATTGTTTTTCCATTATCTGGTCTATTTTGGTTTATTGTTTACATCTGATGAGTTTCCCATACCTTTTGGTCCAAAATCACACATTGGCATGTGTCTTCATTTCCTGTAATATATCTAGTATTTATTTCTCATGTTTAATTGCACGTCTTTGAGTACACATATTTGTTTACTCAGTAAAACGGTCCACACAAATCAATATGGGACAGAAAGTGGAGCTTCAGTGCTTCCTGGGATGTGAAGTCTTTCCATTGTGTGCCTTTGCAGAGATCTATACTATCCAGGGGAACTCTCACGGTCGGCCCTGCTACCTGCCCTTCATGTACGATGGCCAGTGGTTCCACAACTGCACCAGTATTGGCAGAGAGGACGGTCACCTGTGGTGTGCCACCACTTTCGACTATGGCAAGGACGAACGCTGGGGCTTCTGTCCTGTTAAGAGTGAGTCACACGCCCCCCCCCCCCCCCCCCCCCCCACACACACCACGGACTCTATGTTTCTTTATGACTTTTTCCCCTTGCAATGATCTCTGTTTCTCCTTCCCTCCCCCTCTCACTCTCTCTCTCTCTCTCTCTCTCTCTCTCTCTCTCCCCCTGCCAGGCAATGACTGTGAGACATTCTGGGACACAGACCCCCTGACAGACAGCTGCTACCAGTTCAACTTCCAGGCCACCCTGTCATGGAGCGAGGCTCGCATCAGCTGCCAACAGCAGAGGGCTGACCTGCTCAGTATCACCAAGCTGCATGAGCAGACCTACATCAACGGTAGGAGACCAGAGGAGAGTCTAAAATGCAGTCCTCTGTGCTACAACACGGGAGTGCTTTTCCCCCTTATTCTCGGTTTGATGGAAATGTGTTTATAGGTGTGTTATGAACTGGTATTAAACATTACTGGTAAACAACTATGTATTAAGCGTTTATAAGCCATTTAAAAGGATACCTTAAAATCAAGTGTTACCATCTCTTCCCAACTTACCTCTTCTCCAATACTTTTAAAGAGGTAGAGTGTGTTCTTGTCTCGGGTTTATATGAGGACATCTTAGGTTTTTAAGAGAAGTCTCTCCCCGCTGCTGTAGGTTTGCTGACTGGTTACAGTGCTGCCCTGTGGATCGGTCTGAATGACCTGGACATCAGCGGAGGTTGGCAGTGGGCTGACTCCTCCCCGCTCAAATACCTCAACTGGGAGAACGGTGAGAGAACACTGCCTTTAACCCAACCCAACCTCAACCATCCTCAACCATCTGTTTAACCCAACCTCAACCATCCTCAACCATCTGTTTAACCCAACCTCAACCATCTGTTTAACCCAACCCAACCTCAACCATCTGTTTAACTCAACTCAACCTCAACCATCCTCAACCATCTGTTTAACCCAACCCAACCTCAACCATCCTCAACCATCTGTTTAACTCAACCCAAACTCAACCATCTTTTTAACCCAACCCAACCTCAACCATCCTCAACCATCTGTTTAACCCAACCTCAACCATCCTCAACCATCTTTTTAACCCAACCTCAACCATCCTCAACCATCTTTTTAACCCAACCCAACCTCATCCATCCTCAACCATCTTTTTAACCCAACCGCAACCATCCTCAACCATCTGTTTAACCCAACCCAACCTCAACCATCTGTTTAACTCAACCTCAACCATCCTCAACCATCTATTTAACCCAACCCAACCTCAACCATCCTCAACCATCTGTTTAACTCAACCCAACCACAACCATCTTTTTAACCCAACCTCAACCATCCTCAACCATCTTTTTAACCCAACCCAACCTCATCCATCCTCAACCATCTTTTTAACCCAACCTCAACCATCCTCAACCATCTGTTTAACCCATCCTCAACCATCTTTTTAACCCAACCCAACCTCAACCATCATCAACCCTCCTTTAAAAGCAGATTGATGCTTATTGTCATGAATCTTCCCCTGGAAGCAGACCTGAGCGATCTTCACTCGATGGGCCAGCTGAAAAGTCCAAATTGGCTATATAGTAAAAATGTATGAAAAGCAAAATGAGCGTTTGGTCTTAATTTAAGGTTAGCGTTAGCAGTGTTAGGGTTAAGTTTAAAATCAGATTTTATGATTTTGTGGCTATGCCAGCAAGTGACCACTCTGCAGAGCTGCTTTCAGGGCAATATTCATGACAATAAATGCCAACCTAAGCATTTTAACCCAATCCTCATCCATCCTCAACCATCCTTTTAAACCAACTTCTTCCATCCTCAACCATCCATTTAACCCAACCTCATCCATCCTCAACCATCCATTTAAACCAACTTCATCCATCCTCAACCATCCTTTTAACCCAACCTCATCCATCCTCAACCATCCGTTTAACCCAACCCAACCTCTGCCATCTGTTTACAACACTAACACCACAGACTACACAGATAACATCTAACGTGCCCTTCTTTCTATCTCACAATATGTATTCTATTTCAATCCCAGACCAGCCGAGCCATGTGGATGAGGAGAACTGTGCGGTGATCAGAACAGAGTCGTCCGGCCGCTGGCAGAACAGAGATTGCTCTGTAGCCCTTCCCTACGTCTGTAAGAAGAGACCCAATGCCACCCTGGACCCCTTCACCACCGGTACGTCTGCCTAGTCACCGGTCGAGACTCTAGACCTCCTTATCAAATCCTCCCTGCTAAAGCTTCTACAGCTGTAGGAGCTTCATTTGATCACTCTTCTGTTGCTGAGAATTTTTCTTGCAAAACAGGAAAGCACATTTTTAGTATATTTGAGTTTCTAGAAAGTTTTAGAATGTTTGTAATTTCCACTTTCAAAAGTCAGACTTGATTTTCCTTTACGTAAAATGTATCAACCCCTACAAAATGTCAATTTGTTACAATCCACATAAGAATTCACATTTCCTGTTGCTGCAGGCTTATTTTCCCGCTGTGGCAAACCGGCTCAAATTAAGATACATCTGTAGCTTGTTGTTTCATGGATAGTTACATCCCCTGTATGTGAGCTGTTAGAGTCATAGAAAAGAAATCATAGATTTGTGTTACCATCGGGTTATATGCTCGCTACTGTATTAACAAATAGTTAATATAGGGTATATTTCCCTTCTGTTTGCTCTCTGTCTCTGCTCTGTGGGCTGCAGACTCGTGGGCGGATGATGAGAAGTACGAGTGTGATGTGGGCTGGCAGGCGTTCCAGGCAGGCTGCTACAGACTGACGTCAGAGAAGGTGGACTGGGACGCTGCTCAGAAAACCTGTCAGAAAATGGAGGCCAACCTGGTCAGCCTCCACACCCTGCCTGAACTAGAGTTCATCATCAACAACATCAAGCGAGGTACACAGATAGTGCAGCATGTCACGGAAAGGTGCCTCAACCCGAAGACAGGCAGCTACACAGATAGCACAACAATGTACATGTCTCGAAAGGAAGCTTCAACTTTGGTGTCAACAGTTTCTCTCCCGGGAGACAGTTGATCTTGGTTCTTGTTCGTGTTTATATATAGCACTTATGTACAATTTGTTTACGTTGTTTACCTGAAACAACAACAATGAAATGAAATAAAAATATAGAGTACCAGTCAAAAGTTTGGAAAGTGTTTGGTCACTACATGAGTCCATATGTGTTATTTCATAGTTTTGATATCTTCATTATTATTCTACAAAGTAGAAATAAGGAAAGGCCCTTGAATGAGTAGGTGTGTTCAAGTGTTTGACTGGTACTGTATATAATAAGTTAT
>NC_048577.1:36192466-36259966 GCF_013265735.2 Oncorhynchus mykiss | reverse complement strand
GAACATGCGCATCTGCCTCTCCAGTATGATTCTCATATGGAGGAGTGCTGCTCACCAGCTGGAAGTCTTTGAGGTTTCTCCCTCCCTGCCAAGTGCAGTTGTGCAAAAGCCTGAAGTTGGACTGAATCACACAAAGTGACTCTCTCCACCTCTCTCTCTCTCGCGTACGCACTCACTTCAACGCACACATTTACACGACTACACACTCAAACCCTTGTGACCTCTTTGTGTGTTGGAGAGAGAGCGAGAGAGAGAGAGAGAGCGGTAGAGAGAGAGAGAGCGGTAGAGAGAGAGCGTAGCTCTGAGCCTGGACTTGTTCTGTCCTGCCCCGGTTTTATAAGTAGGGGAAAAATAATTGCCCTCTCCTTGTTAGCCGTGTGTGGTTTATAGTACTTTATGCCTATACGTTACCATCTCATCTGGTTGTGTTTTCATGCAGGTCTCTGGACGTAGATAGATCTCTTTGGATAGTTGTAATTTCTACGCCTCCTCAACCTTTCACCTCTCTCTCTCTCTCTCGCCAGGGCTGGAGATGGCACAGTCCGGCCTGCTACTGGGTGGGAGAGGAGCAGGTGACCTTCGAGGAGGGCAGGAAGGCCTGCGCTGGCAGCGGAGCAACCCTCATCACCATCACCAATAGGTACACACACACACATGCGTACCTGTACATACACTCATGCACGTATGCAAGCAAGCACGCACAGACACAAACACACATAACCTCTGACCCCCGAGCCTTTTCCATGTGCGTTGTTGTAGGTTTGAGCAGGCATTTGTCAACAGTCTGGTGTTTGGCCGTTCTGGGGATTCGTTCTGGATAGCCCTGCTTGACCAGAAAAGCCCCGGGAAATTCCGCTGGCTCAGCGGGGATGAAGTGGCCTATACCAACTGGAACAGAGACCAGCCAGGTAGGGACATGGACCTCTGTCTCTCTATCTGTCCACAGAGCTATCATGACGGACATGTTGGTCTTGTACTAGTCTTCAGGGCCCCTGTCTGTGCTGTATGCCATATGCCCAGAGCAAAGTCAAAACTAGATACGGTATAAACACTTATCTCTTGAGTATTCATTGTGGATAAATTGCCAATGACTTAATCAGGTGATTTGTTTGCCGTTTTCAAGACCATCTTTTTGCCACGATCTCTACCATCCCCACTGGTGTGCCAGTCAGTCAGTTACTCCCAGACCCAGACTCATGCAACTACGTAACATGGACCACCCTCTCCCCCCTCTCCTCTGTCAGGAGGAAACATCAAAGGGGGCTGTGTAACCATGGAGACGGGCTATGCCACAGGCCTATGGGAGGTGAAGGACTGTGCGTCGGCCCGGGCCAAGTTCATCTGTAGACTGAACCAGGACACGTCCCTCAGCCCTGAGCCCCCCACCCCGCACCCCACCCCCAGCCTCACTGGATCCTGCCCCAACGGGTGGAAGACAAACGGCAAGCTGCACCACTGCTACAAGGTATCCTACACCTTTACCACTGCTTGATATTACTACACAGTGAAGAGGCGACTCCAGGATGCTGGCCTTCTAGGCAGAGTTCCTCGGTCCAGTGTCTGTGTTCTTTTGACCATCTTAATCTTTTCTTTTTATTGGCCAGTCTAAGATATGGCTTTTTCTTTGCAACTCTGCCTAGAAGGCCAGCATCCCGGAGTTGCCTCTTCACTGTTGACGTTGAGACTGGTGTTCTGCGGGTACTATTTAATGAAGCTGCCATTTGAGGACTTGTGAGGCATTTGTTCCTCAAACTAGACACTGTAAGGTATTTGTCCTCTTGCTCTGTTGTGCACCGGGGCCTCCCACTCTTTCTATTCTGGTTAGGGCCAGTTTGTGCTGTTCTGTGAAGGGATTAGTGCACAGCATTGTACGAGATCTTCAGTTTCTTGGCAATTTCTCGCATGGAATAGCCTTCATTTCTCAGAACAAGAATAGACTGACGAGTTTCAGAAGAAAGTTCTTTGTTTCTGGCCATTTTGAGCCTGTAATCGAACCCACAAATGCTGATGCTCCAGATACGGAACTAGTCTAAAGAAGGCCAGTTTTATTGCTTCTTTAATTAGAACAAAAGTTTTCAGTTGTGCTAGCATAATTGCAAAAGGGTTTTCTCATTATCAATTAGCCTTTTAAAATGCTAAACTTGGATTAGCTAACACAACGTGCCATTGGAACACAGGAGTGATGGTTGCTGATAATGGGCCTCTGTACGCCTATGTAGATATTCCATAAAGTATCAGCCGTTTCCAGCTACAAGACATTTACAAGATTAACAATGTCTACACTGTATTTCTGATCAATTTGATGTTATTTTAATGGACGAAAAACGTGGTTTTCTTTCAAAAACAAGGACATTTCTAAGTGACCCCAAAATTTTAAACGGTAGTGTATATTTTAAGGATATGTATTAGTTTAGTCAATATAGATACCATTTATTTGCCGCTAACGCCTCTGTGTGTGTGTGTGTGTGTGTGTGTGTGTGTGTGTGTGTGTGTGTGTGTGTGTGTGTGTGTGTGTGTGTGTGTGTGTGTATGCGCGTGCCTGCCTGCCTGCCTGCATGTGTGTGTATCCCAGGTGTTCGACTCGGCCCAGATGGACCAGAAGCTGAGCTGGCTGCAGGCCCACCTAGCCTGTCTAAGACACCATGGAGCCAACCTGCTGAGTGTCAGTGGCCCAGAGGAGGAGCACTTCATACTGCAGATACTACATGAAGCCTTTGGGTGGGTGGACACTCCACCTTGATCATGCATGGGTTGTAATGAAAAGGTCTCTATTACAGGGCCTAGACTGGATGGAGGGAGAATGTTGTTCTTATTTGAAAAGGGGATGGGTTTGTAATTTAAAGAGGGAATGTGGATGTAATGATGAGGATGATAATAATAAATACAATAAGAATTTTTGGGGAGTGCTTATATTTGTCCTGTTACACACAGTGTGTAATGGAAATGTGTTTTTTTGCATATCCCAACTTCCCCTGAGATACCCGCAGGGAGTGGGTCACGGGCAGGGTCACCATTGTACAGCACCCCTGGAGCAATTAGGGTTAAGTGCCTGGCTCAAGGGCACAGTGACAGATTATACAGTGGGGCAAAAAAAGTATTTAGTCAGCCACCAATTGTGCAAGTTCTCCCACTTAAAAAGATGAGAGAGGCCTGTAATTTTCATCATAGGTACACTTGAACTATGACAGACAAAAATAGAAAAAAATTCCAGAAAATCACATTGTAGGATTTTTTATGAATTTATTTGCAAATTATGGTGAAAAATAAGTATTTGGTCACCTACAAACAAGCAAGATTTCTGGCTCTCACAGACATGTAACTTCTTCTTTAAGAGGCTCCTCTGTCCTCCACTCATTACCTGTATTAATGGCACCTGTTTGAACTTGTCATCAGTATAAAAGACACCTGTCCACAACCTCAAACAGTCACACTCCAAACTCCACTATGGCCAAGACCAAAGAGCTGTCAGAGGACACCAGAAACAGAATTGTAGACCTGCACCAGGCTGGGAAGACTGAATCTGCAATATGTAAGCAGCTTGGTTTGAAGAAATCAACTGTGGGAGCAATAATTAGGAATTGGAAGACATACAAGACCACTGATAATCTCCCTCGATCTGGGTCTCCACGCAAGATCTCACTCCGTGGGGTCAAAATTATCACAAGAACGGTGAGCAAAAATCCCAGAACCACACGGGGGGACCTAGTGAATGACCTGCAGAGAGCTGGGACCAAAGTAACAAAGCCTACCATCAGTAACACACTACGCCGCCAGGGACTCAAATCCTGCTGTCCCAGACGTGTCCCCCTGCTTAAACCAGTACATGTTCAGACCCGTCTGAAGTTTGCTAGAGAGCATTTGGATGATCCAGAAGAAGATTGGGAGAATGTCATATGGTCAGATGAAACCAAAATATACATTTTTGGTAAAAACTCAACTCATCGTGTTTGGAGGACAAAGAATGCCTATTGTGAAGCATGGGGTGGAAACATCATGCTTTGGGGCTGTTTTTCTGCAAAGGGACCAGGACGACTGATCTGTGTAAAGGAAAGAATGAATGGGGCCATGTATCGTGAGATTTTGAGTGAAAACCTCCTTCCATCAGCAAGGGCATTGAAGATTAAACGTGGCTGGGTCTTTCAGCATGACAATGACACCGCCCGGGCAATGAAGGAGTGGCTTCGTAAGAAGCATTTCAAGGTCTTGGCCTAGCCAGTCTCCAGATCTCAACCCCATAGAAAATCTTTGGAGAGAGTTGAAAGTTTGTGTTGCCCAGCAACAGCCCCAAAACATCACTGCTCTAGAGGAGATCTGCATGGCGGAATGGGCCAAAATACCAGCAACAGTGTGTGAAAAGCTTGTGAAGACTTACAGAAAACATTTGACCTCTGTCATTGCCAACAAAGGGTATATCACAAAGTATTGAGATAAACTTTTGTTATTGACCAAATACTTATTTTCCACCATAATTTGCAAATAAATTCATTAAAAATCCTACAATGTGATTCTCTGGATTTTGTTTTCCTCATTTGTCTGTCATAGCTGAAGTGCACCTATGATGAAAAGTACAGGCCTCTCTCATCTTTTTAAGTGGGAGAACTTGCACAATTAGTGGCTGACTAAATACTTTTTTGCCTGACTGTATATATATATATATATTATGGTGAAGACTATGATGATGATGGTGATGATGATAGTAATGATGATGATGCTGCTCCTGATGATCATAATGACAATAATGATGATGCCGACGACTCTGCTCCTGCTGATGATGATGTTGATGATGATGATGGTCCACAGGGAGTCAGAGGACCATGAGCAGCGCTGGTTCTGGATCGGCCTGAACCGCAGGAACCCCATGGACAACGGTAGCTGGAAGTGGAGCGATGGACTGGCTGTGAGTCACAGCATCACCGTCCCGTCATCCAGGCACAGCATTACATCACAGCATGGACCTAATTTGAGCAGCCAAACCACAGCACTATCTATTATTGACCCAGCTTGACATAGCGACCTTGATTTACCGATAGCTACAGCCCAGCTGCAAAATCATACAGCCTCTTGCACCATATACGTGTACCTCAAAGCTTAGAGATATAGCTACCTACTTTTCAAGCTAATTTCGTAACGTCCTCTAACCCATCTTCCTCTGCATGTCAGTATACGTACCAGAACTTTGGGCGTTACAACTACAACGTCCGTCAGTGTGCAGCAGCAGATCTGGGCACCATGACCTGGCTGGCCATGCGCTGTGACGCTGAACTGGACTGGATCTGCAAGATCCCCAAAGGTAACAGCAAGACAACGGAACCACACATAGACACTGATACAGTCACAAAGGAGTGCTACTGCTGTATACAGACACTATAGAGACACGCTGACACAAGGGGCCCTTGTTGTTGCCTGAAAGCTTTCATTTTGAATATTCAAGTCTGTGTTGTGTAGTGCTGAGCGATTAACCCCCCAAAATGTTTATATCGGTTATTAAACAACTAATTGCGCCGTTTCTCTGGAGAGAAATCAAATACTTCAGGAGAGAAATCCAGTCTATAACTATGTGGGATGTTGAAGGGAGTTGTAGTATTCATTAAGCAAATATGTGACCGACCGGCTCGATTCGGTCTTATGTGGCAACATTTGAAATGTTGTTTTTTACATTGGATAAAAGTAGAGACTCGGAGCTAGAACATTTGATGTCTTACACTACAGTCAGTGCTGAATTTGTAACTCGGGAGGTTCTGGAACAAAAGGGAGCACGAGAGGGGGGTTGAGGAGTTCTGAGGTACCTTTATAGTAAAGCACTGCATGCATATCATTGCATTTGCGTAGTGACATAGAGCAGTAGAGTAGAGGCACTTACACAAGTTGCACACATTGGGGAACATTTTTGAATGTGGCCTTTTATAAACACATTTCATGCAATTCTAAGTGACTGGAGGCTTTGGCAGAATATTTTTAATACAGCACAAATGTGAATCTGAGATCAATAAAAACAACCTAGGTGTGTGGAGGCGCATGTTGTAGGCTACAATATGAGGAGGAAATTATAGTCCTAAAAATACTTTCCAGTTTCACTGACTCACCCAATGACATGCAGCTCACTCGCTGGTGATGGCCGATGCGTTCGTGCCAAAAGCCTCTCTCTCTCTCGCTTGTTTTACTTTGTAAAACAATATTTGGAAGTTGATTAAATATGTAGGTAGCCTGCAACACAGTCTTCTCTTTTCAGCAGGAGCCATTTGCTTTCCAACCTCTGTTTTCTCTCGATTGTATTTGTCTGTTTTGTCTGCATGCTGCTTGTTCACTGACAAATTTGCCACGCGTTCACGACCGTAGGCTATTCTTTGTTTTTGGGCAACAATCCACAAGAAGCTATTGATCCTTCTCATGGTGTAGTAGGCTATTCGGAATGATTTCATTTATTTATGAACTGACAGCAGTAATTCTAGAACCATTCTATAAGGAAATAAATGATGGAAGTGCAAGGCTTGAGAGATGAGAGTTGCAGGCTCATGTCTATCAGAGCAGGGAGGGAGAGAGAAAATAGAAAGTGAATCTCATCCTAGTTATGTAAGAGATACAGGCATGCTTCTCACACAGCCACCACCCGTTCGTCTCACACATAGAGTAGGTTACAATGTTGCACCACGTTCTTTTGAGGGGGCAGGAGAATTAACGAAGGGGCAACTCGAATGAACTTTGATCGCTTTTATTAAAATTGTTACATTTAAATTTTTTACCGTATAAGGACAAATTGGTTCGGGATCAAAATAGTCCAAAACAGCGAGGTCCCGGATCCTGTTCCAGCAGAATCCGGCTCAAATGAAGCACTGGCTACAGTTGAGGAACAATAGAAAAGTAATTCTGCTTTGGAAGTTGATAACCTTGTAACACCACTTTTGTATGATGGCAATTTGCATATACTCCAGAATGTTATGAAGAGTGATCAGATGAATTGCAATTAATTGCAAAGTCCCTCTTTGCCATGCAACTGAACTGAATTCCCCCAAAACATTTCCACTGCATTTCAGCCCTGACACAAAAGGACCAGCTGACATTATGCCAGTGATTCTCTCGTTAACACAGGTGTGAGTGTTGACGAGGACAAGGCTGATTGAGTCATGCTGATTGAGTTCGAATAACAGACTGGAAGCTTCAAAAGGAGGGTGGTGCTTGAAATTGTTCTTCCTCTGTCAATCATGGTTACCTGCAAGGAAACACGTGCTGTCATCATTGCTTTGCACAAATAGGGCTTCACAGGCAAGGATATTGCTGCCAGTAAGATTACGCCTAAATCAACCATTTATCGGATCATCAAGAACTTCAAGGAGAGCGGTTCAATTGTTGTGAAAATGTCTCCAGGGCGCCAAGGAAGTCCAGCAAGCACCAGGACCGTCTCCTAAATTTGATTCAGCTGCGGGATCGGGGCACCACCAGAACAGAGCTTGCTCAGGAATGGCAGCAGGCGGGTGTGAGTGTATCTGCATGCACAGTGAGGCAAAGACTTTTGGAGGATGGCCTCCAAAGGGCAGCAAAGAAGCCACTTCTCTCCAGGAAAAACATCAGGGACAGACTGATATTCTGCAAAAAGTACAGGGATTGGACTGCTGAGGACAGGAGTAGTCATTTTCTCTGATGAATCCCCTTTCCGATTGTTTGGGGCATCCGGAAAAAAGCTTGTCCAGAGAAGACAAGGTGAGCGCTACCATCAGTCCTGTGTCATGCCAATAGTAAAGCATCCTGAGACCATTCATGTGTGGAGTTGCTTCTCAGCCAAGAGAGTGGGCTCACTCACCATTTTTCCTAAGAACACAGCCATGAATAAAGAATGGTACCAACACATCCTCCGAGGCAACAATGCCTTTTCCAGCATGATGGAGCACCTTGCCATAAGGCAAAAGTGATAACTAAGTGGCTTGGGGAACAAAACATCGATATTTTGGGTCAATGGCCAGGAAACTCCCCAGACCTTAATCCCATTGAGAACTTGTGGTCAATCCTCAAGAGGCTGGTGGACAAACAAAACCCCACAAATTCTGACAAACTCCAAGCATTGATTATGCAAGAATGGGCTGCCAACAGTAAGGATGTGGCCAAGAAGATAATTGACAGCATGCCAGGGCAGATTGCAGAGGTCTTGAAAAAGAAGGGTCAATACTGTAAATATTGATTGACTCTTTGCATCAACTTCATGTAATTGTCAATAAAAGCTTTTGACACTTTTGACATAAAATGCTTGTAATTACACTTCAGTATTCCAGTATGCCCCTGAACAGGCAGTTAACCCACTGTTCCTAGGCCGTCATTGAAAATAAGAATTTGTTCTTAACTGACTTGCCTAGTTAAATAAAGGTAAACAAAAAAAAACACTGAAGCAGCAAACTTTGTGCAAATTAATATTTGTGTCATTCTCAAAACTTTTGGCCACGACTATAGACAAAAGCATGGCAGACCAATCCGAAATCTCGGCATGTCCAGCCCATCCATTATCTCGGTCAATTATGGCTAGCCGGAAGATTCCTGTCTTTTCCGTGTCTAAAACAAATAGGCTCTTAAATGAACAGTTCTACTCATATTTACAGATAGGAAACAAGTTTGTTATTAAGGTACATAATGGTTCACATGTTCCAGAAGGCATTTCTGCTAAAAAACGCCTTTTGATAAAGAAATGTATGTTTACGTTCAAATGTCTCTCCTGTGAAGTAGTGACGCGCAACATTCGCCTACTTTCCTGAAATGAGATGTTGTGGAAATTCTTACACAGGGACACTCAAAGTCAATTTGAAATGAATCGTTGTTTATTGACACTGTGCTGGAGATGTTCCAACAAACCTAATGCACCATAGCGAAATGTCTGTCAGAAGCTCTGCTGGGGCAGGTCCCAGCAGTTGTCTTATATATGGCTTTACACAGACAAGTTATATTTGCATGATTTAGCATAATTCATTCATCATTACCGTTTTGTTTCATTCATTCGACCGACCAATACTGGTTCATAACATGTGACATACCAACACCTCACAAGGCTTCTCCTCTCTATGCTGAGACCTTGAAACTAAGATATCTTTCATTCTCAAAACAAAGGTCTGGTCGTACAGCCTAATTGCAGCTATTGATAGTGAGGATTCGTTCAGTCAGTCACTTGCATGAACACAGACATTAGTTTACAGAAAAGCAAAAACATGCAACATAGAAATTGGTAGATGCAATAGCACAAGTATAACATTTCCATCACAGAGTCACATATTCAACCTAGTTCAGCACAAAAAAATGTGGTAATTAACTACAAGGAACATAATCCACTGCACCAGTTTTTTCTGACTCGGACAAAGACAGGACCAGAGAAGAAGAGGCAAAGCGAGAGGTTTCACCCTCGGTCCAAAATAAGCCCAAAATATAGACAATTCCTTCGACCTCATGGCTTGGTTTTTGCTCTGACATGCACTGTCAACTGTGGGACCACAGGTGTGTGCCTTTACAAATCATGTCCAAACAATAGAATTTGCCACAGGTGGTCTCCAATTAAGTTGTAGAAACATCTCAAGGATGATCAATGGAAACAGGATGCACTTGAGCTCAATTTCGAGTCTCATCGCAAAGAGTCTAAATACTTATGTAAATAAGGTATTTCTGTATTTCTTAAACCTGTTTCGTTTTGTCATTATGGGGTATTGTGTGTAGATTGATGAGGAAACACATGTATTTCATCTATTTTAGAATAAGGCTGTAACATAACAAAATGTGGATAAAGTGAGGGGGTCTGAATACTTTCATTGTCTACCCAATGTGGACCTGACAAGACAATGGAATATTTTCAATGTTTTGGCAATTGAATGTTCACAATTTATGGTTTTGGAATTTCCATTAAAACACTCTAAAATAATTGTAATGTCATTCATTATTTCATAATGCATTTAATCTTTTAAAAAATGACCGAAACTGAAATCGAAAACAGTAATTATTTATTAATAATCTACCCAAAACCGAAACGACCTCAAAAAACACTAATCACTCAGCACTAGTGTTATGCATTTGTTCTGAATTATGAATTCAGACCCCTTTTTGTTCTGTGTTTCCAGGAAATGTTGATAAGGATCCAAACCCCACTGAAGGTCAGTTTAAAAACCACACTCCTCTCATTGTCTCTGTTATTTTTTTATAGTCTTCCGTCAAAACCCACTAGCACCAACTTCTCTTTTATTTCTCCTATTTCTCTTCATCCCCCCCCCCCCCCCCCCCCCCCCAGCCCCCACTGCCAGTGAGTGGGTGGGCTTCCAGGAGGCAGAGTATAAGTTCTTCGACCACCGGTCTACATGGGACCAAGCCCAGAGGATCTGCTCCTGGTTCGGTGCTTCTCTGGCTTCCATCCACTCTTCTGCGGAGGAGGTTTTCCTTGCCAACACACTGCACAAGGTACCACACACAAGCTTTTATGAAAACGTTACAACAACTTTATCACCCTTCATAAAGTAACACGTCCCCTGCTGAGAAGGAGGCCTTCCTGGTTGACATAGTGCACAAGGTGCGCTACATAACCTTTATAAACCTTCGTAAAAAAAAAAGTTATAACCCTTTTATAGCTACTTCATGTTCATGAAGAACGTGACAGAAATTAAACATCCACGCGGGCACTTTCAGAACTCTACAAAAGGTACCAGCCACCACGTGTTGTTTTATCCAAGCCAATAGTCTTTGCTGTACTGTACATCGCTGCATGTCACTGGAGGTCGCGTGTGTTTTCTCACCCGCAGATGACCAAGGTAGAGGGGGACCACTGGTGGGTGGGGCTTCATACGTATGAGAACGATGGCCGTTTCCACTGGTCAGACCACTCTGTGCTCAACTATGTGTCCTGGGCTCTCAACAGGCCACACCCACTCAGCCGCGACCGCAAGTGTGTCCACATGTCAGTCAGCAAAGGTGAGGGTTGTGGGATGCTGTAATGTTTGTCCCGTAAATAGCATATTTTGTGTGTTTTTTTTTTTTTTTTTACAATATTTAATATTTAATTCTAAAACGTTCTACAGCGGAGTGGGCAGATCAGAAATGCCACTCAGACTTGCCCTACATCTGTAAGAGAGTGAATGTCACAGGCACTATCCCACCCACACCCTCCATCCCCCTGCCCCCCGCGGGCTGCCCCGATGGCTGGGGCCCCTTCCTACACAAGGTAGGGTTATGGGTTATGTAGTTTCTACTGTGCTGACAAAGATGTGACAGTTATATGAATGTGACATTACGGTGTTATGTTTTGATTTGCTCTCCCGTTTTAGCCTCTCAGTTGTTATCAGATCTCACGTTAGATCTCAAACAGACCTCTCACCCGAGGTACTGGTTACTCCTGGGTTATGTTACGGGTGAGAGCATGATGGTCCTTCCTGACCTGACCTCTGACCTTCCTGTGTGTGTGTAGTGTTATAAGGTGTTTGGTCATGAGGAGAGCCGGAGGGCCACATGGTCAGGAGCCAGGCTCATGTGTGAGTCACAGGGAGGAGCCTTGGCTGTGGTGCCCAATCACGTGGAGCAAGGTAGTTTTATACTCAACTGACACACGCACGCACGCACTCACACACGCGCACACAACTAAACAAACACACGCACGGTTTCACATACCCACACAAGGGCAAACACACACATACACCATCCAGTAACATCAGTGGTTCCCAAACTGTCGGGCTGTCGGCAGAGGGGGGGCGGAGTGGTAGGGGGAGATGAACATACACGAAAACATACATTTTGAGGAACTCAGTCGGGCTTTCAACTTACTCTTGAACGTTTCGAAATTGGGAAGTGCTTCAGCAGTTTTGCTCTTGTCATGTCAGTCATTGCAGACCTTAGAGAGCTTTTTGTAACTTGTCCCAGGTCCCCAATGATGAAAGAGGGGCATGATTGAAAAAGTTTAGGAAGCACTGAATAACATCATGCATGCTGTCTCCCACAGCCTTTGTCACCACTCTGCTGTCCAACGTGAGTTTTGACCTGTGGGTGGGGCTCACGTCTGACTCTAAAGGCCACTTCCAGTGGGCTCGTCCTGGACTCCTCAGCTACACCAACTGGGCCTCTGGAGAACCCCTGGACAACAGTGGACCACTCCACAACAAGAGTCCGGTACATACCACCCTGGTCTAATCTTTTTCTGTATTAATCCAGTCTTTGGTGGCATCCCAATTGGCACCCTATTCCCCACATAGTGCACTACTTCAGAACCAGGGTACTAGTCAAAAGTAGTTCACTATATATGTAATATGGTGCCATTTGGGACGCATATTTGGTCCGTGGGTTCAGTCTTTGTCATGTCCATTGTTCGTCATTGTCACCTGACAGGGCAACTGTGTGGTGATGATCCATGGGAACCCAGCTAAAAATACTGGCATGTGGGCATCCCGGGCCTGTGAGATGGAGAAACATGGCTACATCTGCCAGAAGAAACAAGGTACAGGACATGTTACAACTCCAAACGGCACAGCCACTCGCAATTCAACAGTGCATAACATAACTAACCAGTGAATTATGTAACAGACAAGCATTCCTGTGTGAATCTATTACATAGTACTGTACTTACTGAAAAACATACCTGATATATGAAACAGTTGTGTTTATATCAGTCATCAGAATCAGTTTCCTTTATATACTGATTTAACTTTGTCTCCTTAGACCCAGCTCTGCCCCCTGGCGCTGCCCTCCTGCCCTCCTCCCTGTCCGGAGCCCTGGACCTGGGTGGGGTGTCGTACCGCATAGTGAGGAAGCGCCTGGACTGGATGGGGGCGCTGCATGTGTGCGAGTCTCTGAACGGGACGTTGGCTTCAGTGAGAGACCCCTACCAACAGGCTTACCTCACCCTGCTGATGAACAGCCTACACCTCCCAGCATGGATAGGCCTTTACAACTATGGGGTGAGGCCCTGGTCATGACAAGCTGGGAGGAGTAATGCACATCTACGAGATCCTTAATTGGTTTGTTTTGATACAACAACATGGTAACATGTAGGGGGAGATAATTGTATCACTACAAATCAATATTACATTGATATAATCAAATCTTCAAAGATTGATTTAACTAGATTGACCTATGAGGTAAGATTTAGGATTAACTCCTCCTCTGTTCCACACTCAGGGACGGCACTTCAGCTGGTTGGGCGAGGAGGACCTGATTTACACTGCCTGGCGGGATGGGGAGCCTAATACACTGTCTGGATGTGGTCACATGACCACGGTGGGGCAGTGGACTATGACCCCCTGTGACGCTAAACTGGATGCTGTCATCTGTCAGATTAATACAGGTGTGTGTGTGTGTGCATCTGTGTGTGTGTGCATGTTTGTGTGTGTGCCCTAATACAGTATATGAACATGTGTGTATATAGTGTGTAAGCCCTGTCCTCCTCTCTCTCTCTATATATATATATCCCTCTCTCTCTCTCTCTCTCTCTCTCTCTCTCTCTTTCTCTCTCTCTCCCCCACACACACACACACCAGAGGAGGCTTTGGTGCACAAGTGGAGTTTTCCAGGACAGTGCCCTCACTCTCTGGGCGACTGGGCCTGGGTGCCTTTCAGGAACCACTGCTACTCCTTCAACCTGCAGAGCCTCCGGCTGCAGACCGACGCCCACTCCTCCTGCAGGAAGGGTAAGGAGGACACTCTGTCAACTGCCAATCACACAGTCCAGATACGCCCTTAGTCAGCCAGACACTCCTTAGTCTCTATACATGCACATTGAGTGTGTCCCAAATGGCACCCTTTTCCGTATGTAGTACACTACTTTTGACCAGAACCCTATAGAGAATAGGATGCCGTTTTGGACGCACAACAGTGGATTCCGTGACGTGGTTCGACTTTAAGTAGCAAGGACCACTATTTCTTGTCTTGAAATCCCGCTTAACTGACAGGTTAAAGTCTGCTTGAAAGCTGCTAGCCATCAAGCTAACAGAGTTAGTCCCAGATTAGTTTTCCAATGGGGCCCTTTTGTTCGGAGAAGTGAATGAACGGTGCCAGCCCTGTAGGAGCTGCTGAGGATTATAGGCTTGAGGTGGCTTCCTTGATTACGCAGGTCGCCAGCCTACGGACAAAACTAGAGAAAACGGAATGTTTACCTTGCCGGTGGCTGGACGGCGTTCGGCCTTGTTGGATGCATCTCCACCTTGTCGTTTGTCGTTATCCGACTGGCCGGTGTTGCCAGGAGTTCTTCACCAGGGGAGCAATCTCCTGCCTCCCCTCCCCCTTCTGATAGCGGAGTCGAAGGAGCACAGCAAGAGGAGCATGGCAATCAACGATGGTCGCATGTCTCGAGCCGTGGAACCAAAGACAACGGCCTCCCGTAAAGCAGTCTACACTCCCAACGAGAGGCCCGGAGCGAATTAAAAACAACAAATAGTTTATCTGCCCTGGAGTCTGAACTTCCTGCACCTTGGTCGCTGGGGGTACCTGTGTCTGCAGCCGCTGTGCCTACTCCTACTCCTTCCCCTACGATTTCGAAGTTGACCCCTGCAACCTTCTGTCCCTGCTCTGGATTGCTGCTTATTTTCAGAGCCACATTCCTGTGAAGATTAGAGAGGACATAATGTTGAATACTGTTGAAGTAATATAGGTACAGGTTCATCTGCCCCACCTAAAGACCATTCTTGTGGGAAGCTGCTATAGACCACTAAGTGCCAACAGTCAGTATCTGGATAACGGCTGAAATGCTTGATAATGTATGTGATATCAACAGAGGTATATTTTCTGGGTGATTTAAATATTGACTGGCTTCTTGACTGCCCACTCAAGAAAAAGCTTCAAACTGTAACCAGGTTCAGGTTATCAGTCAACCTACCAGGGTAGAATGAAATCATCAACATGTATTGATCACATCTTTGCTAATGCTGCAGAAATGTGCTTGAAAGTAGTATTCAAATCCATAGGATGTAGTGATCACAATATAGTAGCCATATCTAGGAAAACCAAAGTTCCAAAGGCCGGGCCCTAATGTAGTGTATAAGAGGTCATACAATAACTTTTGTAGTGATTCTTGTGTTGTTGATGTAAATAATATTTGTTGGTCCATGGTGTGTAATGAGGAGCAAACAGACGTTGCACTTGATACATGAAATTGCTTATCCCAGTTACTAATAAGCATGCACCCATTAAGAAAACGACTGTAAAAACTGTTAAATCCCCGTGGATTGATGAGGATTTGAAAAATTGTATGGTTGAAGAGGGATGAGGCAAAAGGAATGGCAAATAAGTCTGGCTGCACAACCGATTGGCAAACGTACTGCAAATTGAGAAATCATGTGACTAAACTGAATAAAAAGAAGAAACTACACTATGAAACAAAGATAAATGACATAACGAATTATAGTAAATTGCTTTGGAGCACCTTCAATTACATTTTTGGAAAAAGGGCAAACTCAGCTCCATCATTTATTGAATCAGATGGCTCATTCCTCACAAAACGGACTGATATTGCCAACTACTTTAATGATTTTTTTAATTGGCAAGATTAGCAAACTTAGGCATGACATGCCAGCAACAAACGCTGACACTACACATCCAAGTATATCTGACCAAATTATGAAAGACAAGAATTGTAATTTTGAATTCTGTAAAGTGAGTGTGGAAGAGGTGAAAAAATGATTGTTGTCTATCAACAATGACACGCCGCCAGGGTCTGACAACTTGGATGGAAAATTACTGAGGATAATAGAGGATGATATTGCCACTCCCATTTGCCATATCTTCAATTTAAGCCTACTAGAAAGTGTGTGCCCTCAGGCCTGGAGGGAAGCAAAAGTCATTCCGCTACCTAAGAATATCAAAGCCCCCTTTACTGGCTCAAATAGCCGACCAATCAGCCTGTTACCAACCCTTAGTAAACTCCTGGAAAAAATTGTGTTTGACAAGATACAATGCTATTTTACAGTAAACAAACTGACAACAGACTTTCAGCACACTTATAGGGAAGGACATTCAACAAGCACAGCACTTACACAAATTACTGATGATGAAAAGATTGTGGGGGCTGTTTTGTTAGACTTCAGTGCGCCTTTTGACATTACTGATCATGGTCTGCTGCTGGAAAAACGTATGTGTTATGGCTTTACATCCCCTGCTATAATGTGGATATAGAGTTACCTGTCTAACAGAACACAGAGGGTGTTATTTAATGGAAGCCTCTCCCACATAATCCAAGTAGAATCAGGAATTCCCCAGGGCAGCTGTCTAGGCCCCTTTTTTCAATCTTTACTAACATGCCACTGGCTTTTAAGTAAAGCCAGTGTGTGTGTTTGTATACGGATGACTCAACACTATACACGTCAGCTACTACAGCGGCTGAAATGACTGCAACACTTAAGAGCTGCAATTAGTTTCAGAATGGGTGGGAAGGAATAAGTTAGTCCTAAATATTTAAATAACTATAAGCATTGTATTTGGGACAGATCATTCACTAAACCCTAAACCTCAACTAAAACTTGTAATAAATAATGTGGAAATTGCACGTTGAGGTGACTAAACTGCCTGGAGAAACCCTGGATTGTAAACTGTCATGGTCAAAACATTTTTTACAACAGTAGCTACGATTTGGAGAAGTCTGTCAATAATAAACCGTTGCTCTACCTTAACAGCACTATCAACAAGGCAGGTCCTACAGACTCTAGTTTTGTCGCACGTTGACTACTGTTCAGTCATGTGGTCAGGTGCCGCAAAGAGGGACTTAGGAAAATTGCAATTGGCTCAGAACAGGGCAGCACAACTGGTCCTTGGATATGCATGTCAATCTCTCCTGGCGGAAAGTGGAGGAGAGATTGACTTCATCACTACTTGCATTTGAGAGAGGTATTGACATGTTGAAACGTAACGATATGCGCGGAGAGTCAGGAAGCAAGTTCAGGGAGTGAATACATTTAATTAATTAACAAAACAAGAAACAAACAGCGCACCGACATGAAACAGCAACAATGACGACCGGGGAAGAAACCAAAGAGAGTGAAATATATAGGGCAGGTGATCAAGGAGGTGATGGAGTCCAGGTGAGTGTCATTGTGCTCGTAACGCTGGTGACAGGTGTGCACCCTAACGAGCAGCCTGGTGACCTAGAGGCCGGGGGGGAGCACACGTGACAGGACCCCCTCCCCGACGTGCGGCGCTAGCCGCAGGACGCCGACCAAGATAACAATCCCGGGGATCAGGAGCGGAACGGTCACCTCTGCTAAGGCGCGGGAACCTGACGATCTGGCTGAGGCACGGGAGCATGACGACCTAGAGCGCTGGAGAGAGAGCATGCGTAACAGTACCCTCGCGTTCGGCTCCGACCGCAGGATGCCAACGGAAGGGATGATCCCGGGGATCCGGAGCGGACCGGTCGCCTCCGGCTCAGCGCAGAAACCTGGCGAACCGGCTGAGACCTCCCGGTTGCCTCGGTTGAGGTACAGGAACCTGTTCACCCAGCTTAGGCAGGGGAGGCTATCGAACCCGCTGAGGCATGAGCCTACAAACCGGCTGAGGCAGGTAGCTCCGGCTCCAATACCCGAACCCGACATCACCTCCAACACAAAAACAAAACACTCCTTGATGCTTCCCTTTGTTGAGTCGTCATTCTGTAACGATGTACGCTGAGAGTCAGGAAGCAAGTTCAGGGAGTGAATACATTTAATAAATAAACTAACAAAACAAGAAACACAAACAGCGCACCAACATGAAACAGCAACAATGACGACCGGGGAAGAAACCAAAGAGAGTGAAATATATAGAGAAGGTGATCAAGGAGGTGATGGAGTCCAGGTGAGTGTCATTATGTGCATAACGCTGGTGACAGGTGGGCGCCCTAACGAGCAGCCTGGTGACCTAGAGTCCAGAGTTGACTGTTTAAACGACTAGCACACAGCTCAGACCTTTTATTTTATTTCGTCTTTATTTAACTAGGCAACTAGACAAATTGTTATTTACAATGACAGCCTACCCAGGCCAAACCCTAACCTAGATGACGCTGGGCCAATTGTGCGCCGCCCTATGGGACTCCCAATCACGGCCGGTATGTGATAGAGCCTGGAATCGAACCAAGGTCTGTAGTGACGCCTCTAGCACTGAGATGCAGTGCCTTAGACCGCTGCGTCACTCGGGAGCCCTGAGACACACATGCACACCCCACAAGACATACCACCAGAGGTCTCTTCACACTCTTCACAGAACAGACTATGGGAGGCGCACAGTACTTCATAGAGCCATGACTACATGGAACTCTATTCCACATCAGGTAACTGATGCAAGCAGTAGAATCAGATTTAAAACACAGATAAAAAATACACCTTATGGAACAGCGGGACTGTGAAGCAACACAAACATAGGCACAGACACATGCATATACTCAGATGATAACATGTGCACTATACACACACATACACATGGATTTTGTGTTGTAGATATGTGGTTGTGGAGTAGGGGCCTGAGGGCACACACTTCTTAGTGTGTTGTGAAATCTGTTATGAATGTATTGTCATGTTTTTTAAATTGTATAACTGCCTTAATTTTGCCGGACCCCAGGAAGAATAGCTGTTTCCTTGGCAGCCGCTAATGGGGATCCATAATAAATACAAATACCGTCTCTATATTTAGCTAATGGGGATCCATAATAACTACAAACAGTCTCTATATGTGACACTTTACATGCACATTGTGACACTAAAAGATCACAGAGTACATTACGGCTCTTTCCACTCAATCGCTGTAGTCACGGAGAGAGCTTTCAGCGCTCAGCACTGACGTCAATGACCAAATACGTCAATAAGTCTAAATTAGCAGTGATTCATTGAGCTGTAATTGAAATGCACTCGATTTATTATCTCATGATTTCCCACTTTCATTTTCCTTATCATCCCTCTCTTTCCTTGTTTCACACCTCCCTCTGTCTGTCAACTCCTCTCTGACCGCATTTAATTATCTCAATATGGTTATCTGATCTTCTCGCTCTCTCTCTCTCTATACCCCCCTCTCTCCCCTCCAGTGGGTGGCCAGCTGCTGTCGGTCCTGGATGAAACAGAGAATGGCTTTGTGTGGGAGCACATCCAGGGCTACCAGGAGCAGGCCCACGGAGCCTGGCTGGGTATGACCTTTAACTCCAAAGGTAAGGAACTCCTCAGGATGTACACAGTGAAAAGTATACACAGATGGTTCCAACTGTTAAAAACATGTAAATATCATATACTGCAAGGTCATATAATCTAATGGGTACTGTAAGAAGAGTCATCTATCAGAGTGACATATGCTGTCCATATACTCATTCATATATTACATACATGATTTGTACACGTCAATAAGTCTAAATTAGCAGTTATAGGGTTCTCCAGGGATATTTCAAGGTATTCTTCAGACAGGTGTGTGTGTGTGTGTGTGTGTGTGTGTGTGTGTGTGTGTGTGTGTGTGTGTGTGTGTGTGTGTGTTTGTTTGTGTGTGTGTGTGTGTGTGTGTGTTATTCCTGGCGTTGTCCTGCAGGGGGCAGTCTGATGTGGTCAGAGAGTGCAGAGGTGAAGTTCACTAACTGGGAGGTGCAGGGCACCAACTTGAGCACGCTGTTTCCCAACGCCTGCTTCTGGATCCAGAGCAACACAGGCCTTTGGAAACCAGGCTCCTGCAAGAACCACACACACGGAGTCATCTGCAAACGGCAACGCAGTAAGGAAGGCCTCACCCTGTAGCGCAGACAAATAACACTATGGACAACGCCATACGTGTACACAGTGATAGCAAAGATGTATGACCACCTACTGTGCTTCATTTATATCTGCAAACAGCAATCTCTGAACTGACAACACAACTCAAATGTTATCTTTTCCGTTGCAGGTGCTGAGGCTTTGGCGGTAGTCTGTAAGTATGGATAGGATATCCCATGTTGTTTGTTCAAGTCATCAAATGTTAGATTTGTTTAAATCTGTAATGCTAATCTGTAAAAAAAAAAAAAAAAAAATCCCTCTTTCTCTCCTTCTCTCTCTCCCCCTCCCTCCCTGTCTGTCTCAGCTGAAGAGGACCACCTGCCCACTCTGATTGTGATCATGGTGACGGGCCTGGCGTTGGTGATCCTCATCGCAGGCGTGATCTACCTGTACCGCCGGCGCCAGGCAGGCTCCCGTGGATCTTACGAGGGGGCGCGCTACAGCCGCACCAACTCCAACCCCTCCGAACAGGCCGAGAAGAACATCTTGGTGTCTGACATGGAGCTCAACGAGCAGCCGGAGTAGCACAGCCAACCAGGCCTGGCCCCTCCCCCCCGGGGCAGGAGACACCTGGGAGTACCTAATACTGACTGACCCACTGTCTGACTGATACGCATTCTGCTTCTACATTTTATGTCCCTGTTCTGTTTGAAAAGATGCTGAAGATGCTGAAGGTCTGTGCTGTGTCGAGCGCAGCAGATGCCAATCAAATTCCATTTAAACAGTCATTCTCCAAAGGGGTTAATAATATGCAAATTACAATATGAACTGCTTTTCTTAGTAGTATAGCAATAATGTTTCTGATGTCAGTTTCACATTTCATTTCAAACACTTCCTGTTTTTGGTCCCTAAGTCAAAAAGGCAGATGCCAAAAGCCAAAGACTAAGGCTTTGCACCAGTTCTTCCCTCGTCAGGAGACTCAGTATCATCCAGATATCCACAATTTCCATCGAGACCATGACAGTATTTACCTGAGGTTAACTTCAGGTTTGTTTTGTATATTTCCTTTTGGTTTGTTTTGTGTGTTTTTTTGTCCAGTGCAGCTGTAGTGAATCTGTAGCGAATCCTCCTTCTAATTCTGGCTGTTGTGGTGAAGCTTTTGTTGTTGCCCGACCCCTTCCCTCCCCCCCTTCTGTTCTGACTGACACGTCAGCAAAGGCTGGTTGGAAAGCAATACTTACTTCAGTGTGGAAGAGAAGAGGACAGTGATTTTTAGAGTGGTGATTTTAGAGTGATTTTAACGAGTCCCTGGCCTGTTCACCACAACTGCACATGCAGTAGGAGAGAGAGAGAGAGAAATTTGACGTTGATACAGACTGATACCGTCTTTTGTTGTCTTGGTACAGTGTGATGGGGTCGATAAGGGTATGACACCCATTATATTTCAGTATGTAACATTCTAGAGGGTTTTAGAGGGTTTGTTTTAGCACTTTCTACCACCATCATGAGAAGAGCCAACATTTATTACTTAAAGTAACTGTCCAGTGTTTCCAGATTTCTATGAAATAGGACCTATAATTAATTACAATATGAGTGAAATAGTTTTCCTTAAAAATGTTAAAAAGCAGCTTTTCTGTGTTGGAATGGTGTGGGCGTACCCCAACAACAGAATGGTGTGGGAGTATATGGGTCATTAAAAATATTCATGCGAGTAGACCGCTGACCGCCAGCACATCCTCCTTAGGAGGATGAAATCATCTTCTATGAGGAAGTAGCAAGTGTTTTTTTAAACAGTCTGTTTGAGATACAGGTTTGAGGTGGGTTTTTTTAAGTATTTTTTCTCCAATTCATGCTTTGACCACAAATACGAGTATAGGATAAGTCAACAACATTACTTGGTTATGGGTTAACAGAAGAAAAAAGTGAGATTTTCACTAGACAGTTACTTTTGTTTTTGTTGATCTTGTCTCATCGCTGCAACTCCCCAACGGTCTCAAGAGGAGCGACGGTCAAGTCATGCATCCTCCAAAAGATGACCTGCCAAACCACACTTCTCAACACCCACCCGCCAGCTGCACTCTCCAACTAATTACAGCATGCAGGCACCCAGCCTGCCACAAGAGCACAATGACTCAAATAAAGCCCCCCGGCCAAACCCTCCCCGGACAACGTTGGGCCAATTGTGCGCCGCCCTATGGAACTCCCGGACATGAACAGTTGTGACACAGGCTGGTATTGAACCTGGGCCTGTCGTGGCAATGCAGTGTCTTAGACCACTGTGCCACTCAGAAGGCCTCTAGACAGTTACTTTAAGCAAAGGACAGTGCATTCACTCCTTTGTTTATGTGTTATTACTAAGGTACTTTTCAATTGTTTTTGTGTTATTTCCTTCCTTTGACTTTTGGATGGGTAACATGGTGTAAAGTATGTGAACGTCTGTGTTAGTCTCATGACTGGTATGGATGGTTAGGTTTCCCATGTTAATGTCTGTGTTTGTTGGTGGTACGATTACACACTGACCTGCAGCCATGGAAAACATACCCTATATATACAAAGTATGTGGACACCCATTCAAATGATTGGATTCGGCTATTTCAGCCACACCCGTTGCTGACCGGTGTATTAAATCAAGCACACAGCCATGCAATCTCCATAGTCAAACATTAGCAGTAGAAGGCTGTTTCTGAAGATCTCAGTGACTTTGATGCCACCTTTCGTCAAATTTCTTCCCTGCTAGAGCTGCCCCGGTCAACTGTAAGTGCTGTTATTGGGAAGTGGAAACGTTTAGGAGCAACAACGGCTCAGCCGCGAAGTGGTAGGCCACACAAGCTCACAGAATGGGGCCGCATAATGCTGAAGCGCGTAGGGTGTAGAAATCAACTGTTGCAACACTCACTACTGAGTACCAAACTGTAACTGTAAGCAACATCAGCACAATAACTGTTTGTCAGGAGCTCCATGAAATGGGTTTCCATGGCCGAGCAGCCACACACAAGCCTAAGATCACCATGCACAATGCCAAGCGTAGGCTGGAGTGGTGTAAAGCTCTCCGACATTGGACTCTGGAGCCGTGGAAATGCATTCTCTGGAGTGATGAATCACGCTTTACCATCTGACAGTCCGATGGACAAATCTGGGCTTTGGTGGACGCCAGCAAAATGCTACCTACCCGAATGCATAGTGCCAACAGTAAAGTTTGGTGGAGAAGGACTAATGGTCTGGGGCTGTTTTTCATGGTTCTGGCTAGGCCCCTTAGCTCCAGTGAAGGGGAATCCTAATGCTTAATGCTTAATGTATTCAATGACATTCTAGATGATTCTGTGCTTCCAACTTTGTGGCAACAGCTTGGGGAAGGCTCTTTCCTGTTTCAACATGACAATGCCCTTGTGCACAAAGCGAGGTCCTCACCTCAACCCCATCGAACAACTTTGGGATGAATTGGAACGCCGACTGCTAGCCAGGCTTAATCGCCCAACATCAGTGCTCGACCTCAATAATGCTCTTGTGGCTGAATGGATGTCCCAACATATAATGTACAGCCTTCCCAGAAGAGTGGTGGCTGTTATAGCAGCAAAAGGAGGACCAACTCCATATTAATGCCCATGATTTTGGAACGAGATGTTCGATGAACAGGTGTCCACAAACTTTTGGTAATGTCATGGAACTTAGGTCACCTGTAGGTCATTCACTTGAAAGTGACACATCTGACATGAGTCAACATGTACGATACCAGTCAAAAGTTTGTACACACCTACTCATTCCAGGGTTTTTCTTTATTTTTACTTTTTTCTACATTGTAGAATAATAGTGAAGACATCAAAACTATGAAATAACATACATGGAATCATGTAGTAGCCAAAAAAGTGTTTAAAAAATAAATAATAATATGTGCACACTCTTGGCATTCTCTCAACCAGCTTCACATGGAATGCATTTCCAACAGTCTTGAAGGAGTACCCACATATGCTGATCACTTGTTGGCTGTTTTTCCTTCACTCTGCGGTCCAACTCATCCCAAACCATCTCAATTGGGTTGAGGTCAGGTGATTGTGGAGGCCAGGTCATTTTATGCAGCACCCCATCACTCTCCTTGGTCAAATAGATCTTACACAGCACAGTGGTGTGTTGACCAACAGGACACTTTTTGGTTACAACATGTGTAATTTCACCGTTTTGATGTCTTGACTATTATTCTACAATGTAGAAAATAGTCATAAAAAAAAGAAAAAATACCCATGAATGAGTATGTAGTATTACAGTTCTGGATGTTGTGACAAACTTGTCGTCATTTGTATGTGGTATGTTCCACAAGGTACTAGAGAACCTTACTTAAGGGGTTACCCTCTATATCAATGCAAAATACAGCTAGGAAAACCAAAGATCTAGTTTGAAAAGGGAAAGGATCCACCACATACTTCAAATATGTAGAAATAGAAAGATCAACTCATCCATCTTATTTCCCCTTGTCGTGTAGTACCTTGTAGTACCTTGTAGTACCTTGTGTAGTACGTTATTGGGGGGAGGAAAGTAAGGTTTCTAACAAAGCACAACTAGATTCAATGCAGGGAATCAACCCAAACCCTAACTTCTGGGTTCCCATTTGAATAGGAGGCAAAAACAGATGTTTTCTCCCCCCACATAACATTCCTCTTCCTACAGTTCCCTCCTTCTCATGGCCGGATTTCTGTCCTCCTGATCCGTGGAATTCTTTGGAGACGTTTGAGATAGAAACTCTCGGTGGGCCAGTGAGCCACGCTTCGAAACCAGCTCTTTTCTGCTCTGTAAAACCAGACAAATGGGGCTGAGGAGAGATGGGGGGAGGGAAGATGGAAGGAGACGGAGGAGGGGGAGGGGGGGGGGGGGGGGGGGATCGTGTGTGTGTGTTGTCATCTCCAACTGTGGAATGTTGAGTCGACAAGAAGAACTCAGTGGCAGGTCTGGAACCAATCAGAGCAAAAGGCTCAGGGCCGAAAGAGAAGGGTGAGAGAATGGGGGGGGGGGGGGGGGAAAGAATGGAGGGAGAGAAAGAGACTGACAGGCAGGCACAGGCACGTATGGGGAAAGAAAGGGTCAGGGAGAGAGGAATGGAGATGAGAGAAGTGAAATGTCATCGGTTCACCCTGCCTCCTAGTGGAGGGTTGCTGTAGCACCCTGCTTCCAAATGACTGCCGAACTGGTTGTAATAAATTTGAGCTGCCTACAAGTTGGAGTTGCCTACAATGTGACGATGTATGAGTCTGGCCCTGATGTTCTGCCTTGTCTGGGACTGACTGTGTGACTGTGGTGGGCTTTTAAAATTTGAGTCCCTGTGAAGAAAGGTTCAAGTAAGCACCTGTTTTAATATTATAAATATTTGTTGTTTTTATATGAAATGAATAAAATATATGTTGGCTAAATGACTGTCGATATAATTATTTCATAAGTTGTTGGTACTTTAGTTACACCATTATTTACACATTATTGTGGGGGACAAGATGTTTACGGTTGACACATCATGACTCAAATAGTAAGATAAATAGTGGTGATGTTGAAGAACCCCCACCAGAGGGCAGAACTTGCTCACTGTAACAGCTTGACTGTGTTTCCAAATTAGTTCCTCACTTTCCTGGTCTGATGCTTCATATTCTCTCTCTCTCTCTCTGTCTTTGACTTTCTCTCTCTCTCTCTCTCTCTCTCTCTCTCTCTCTCTCTCTCTCTCTCTCTCTCTCTCTCTCTCTCTCCACCCCATACATATCTACTGTATGTGCATGTTTCTGTGTGCTTGAATGTCTGGGGCTCTGTCTCCATCCAGTCTGTTCAGACTCTCAGTTCAGGCTGTGATCCTGATCTGCCACACCTCATTGGAGGAGAATGGACCGAGGACCTCTACCTTTGCTCTGGCAGGGACTGCTTCTGCCTGGCTTGGCAGGCACCAATAGCTTGTCTATGTTGCGGTTGATCTGGCAGCGAGGCATTGTGGCTGGCTTCCCCTAGCTGTAGCTGGAACACTAATGTCACGCCCTGATCTGTTTCGCCTGTCCTTGTGCTTGTCTCCACCTCCCTCCAGGTGTCACCCATCTTCCCCACTTATCCTCTGGGTATTTATACCTGTGTTTCCTGTCTAGTTGTGCCAGTTTGTCTTGTTTACCAGTGTTTGTCCTGTCGGCACCTGTCTTTTCCCAGGCTCTCTTTTCTCGTCCTCCTGGTTTTTAACCCTTGCCAGTCCTGACACTGTACCCGCTCGACTGACCACTTTGGCTGTCCCTGAGCCTGCCGTCCTGTACCTTTGCTCCTACTCTGGATTGTTGACCCCTACCTGCCTTGACCTGTCGTTTGCCTGTCTCTGTTACAATAAACATTGTTACTTCATACAGTCTGCACTTGGGTGTTACCTTGATACTTGATAACTAATGTGCTGTGAGCCATTGTAACGAGTTCAACTGGAGCCTTTTAAGACAGACAATCAGTTTGTCAGACCAGGTATGCCAGCCAAGTGGACATGAGGCCCGACGGCTCTATCCACTGGCCAGGGGTACACTGTTTGGCAAATTGTTTGACCTAGGTGTCTCTCCAGGGTTTGTTCCATGGACCAATGAACCAGGGGTGTAGTGATTAGGCAGAACACTTGGATTAATATTGGTATTTAGGCAGATTGTTTGTGCCCTAATCAAGCGAGAGACCTCTCTGTCTGAGTACGGAGGGAATCACTCATCCCAAATCAAACAGAGGAGATTGTTTCTCTTGCAGGGAGAGAACTAAATGTCTTTGTCATTATCTCACTTAGACCTCCTGTCAAAACTAATCTGCCTAAATATTTTACGCTGTTAGTGGTATTGATGTGATGATGTAGAAAACAGCATTTTTATATTTTAAGTTATTACCGTATTATTTATTTGTACATTTGTTCATATTTAGAATATTTATATATATTTGTATATGAATCCCCCTTTGTATAGGCTAGCACAGACTAGCCTATACAAAGCCTACACACAGACTAATGTGTTCCGGGATTCTTCCGATGGCATTGAGGAGTACACCACATCAGTCACTGGCTTCATCAATAAGTGCATCGATGACATCGTTCCCACAGTGACTGTACGTACATACCCCAACCAGAAGCCATGGATTTACAGGCAACATTCGCACTGAGTTAAAGGGTAGAGCTGCCGCTTTCAAAGACCGGAAGCTTATAAGAAATCCTGCTATGCCCTCCGACGAACCATCAAACAGGGAAAGTGCCAATACAGGACTAAGATGGAATCGTACTACATTGGCTCCGACACTCGTCGGATGTGGTAGGGCTTGCAAACCATTACAGACTACAAAGGGAAGCACAGCCGAGAGCTGCCCAGTGACACAAGCCTACCAGACGGGCTAAATTACTTCTATGCTCGCTTCGAGGCAAGTAGCACTGGAACATGCATGAGTGCATCAGCTGTCCGGATGACTGTGTGATCACGCTCTACGCAGCCGATGTAAGACCTTTAAACAGGTCAACATTCACAGGGCCAGACAGATTACCAGGACGTGTCTTCACTGACATTTTCAGTCTGTAATACCAACATGTTTCAAGCAGACCAACACAGTGCCTGTGCCCAGGAACTCTAAGGCAACCTGCCTAAATGACTACCGACCCGTAGCACTCACGTCTGTAGCCATGAAATGCTTTGAAAGGCTGATCATGGCTCACATCAACACCATCATCCCAGAAACCCTAGACGCACTCCAATATACAAACCGCACCAACAGATCCACAGATGATGCAATCTCTATTGCACTCAACACTGCCCTTTCCCACTTGGACAAAAGTAACACCTATGTGAGAATGCTATTCATTGACTACAGCTTAGCGTTCAACACCATAGTGCCCTCAAAGCTCATCACTATGCTAAGGACCCTGGGACTAAACACCTCCCTATGCAACTGGATCCTGGACTTCCTGATGGGCCGCCCCCAGGTGGTAAGGGTAGGTAACACATCCGCCACACTGATCCTCAACACGGGGGCCCCTCAGGGGTGCGTGCTCGGTCCCCTCCTGTACTCCCTGTTCACTCATGACTGCACGGCCAGGCACGACTCCAACACCATCATTAAGTTTGCCGATGACACAACAGTGGTAGGCCTGATCACCGACAACGACGAGACAACCTATAGGGAGGAGGTCAGAGACCTGGCCATGTGGTGCCAGGACAACAAGCTCTCCCTAAACTTGATCAAGACAAAGGAGATGATTGTGGACTACAGGAAAAAGAGGAAGGAGCACTCTGCCATTCTCATCAACAGAGCTGTAGTGGAGCAGGTTGAGAGCTTCAAGATCCTTGGTGTCCACATCACCAACAAACTAACATGGTCCAAGCACACCAAGACAGTCATTAAGAGGGCACAACAAAACCTATTCCCCCTCAGGAGACTGAAAAGATTTGACATGGGTCCTCAGATCCTCAAAAGGTTTTACAGCTGAACCATCGAAAGCATCCTGACTAGTTGCATCATTGCCTGGTATGGCAACTGCTCGGCCTCTGACCGCAAGGCACTACAGAGGGTAGTGCGTACGGCCCAGTACATCACCGGGGCCAAGCTTCCTGCCAACCAGGACCTTTATACCAGGCGGTATAAAGACTCCAACCACCCTAGTCATAGACTGTTCTCTCTGCTACCACACGGCAAGCGGTACCGGAGCTCCAAGTCTAGGTCCAAGAGGCTTCTAAACAGCTTCTACCCCGAAGCCATAAGACTCCTGAACAGCTAATCAAATGGCTTCCTAGACTATTTGTATTGCCCCCCCCCCCCCCCCCCCCTATGCTGCTGCCACTCTCTGTTATTGTCTATGCATAGTCACTTTAACTCTACCTACATGTACATATTACCTCAATTACCTCGACACCAGTGCCCCCGCACATTGACTTTACATTGCCCCGCTATTGTTATTTGCTGCTGCTCTTTAATTATTTGTTATTCTTATCTCATACTTTTTTTTAGGTATTTTCTTAAAACTGTGTTGTTGGTTAAGGGCTTGTAAGTAAGCATTTCACTGGATTCGACACATGTGACAAATACCATTTGATTTGATGCTCCATTTAGTTGAATCCATATGACGTCATATCCTTGACATCACTGCTTCAATCAGTAGACGAGAAGAATACAGTTTTTGAACACGTTAAATTCAGTTGCATTGTAAACTTTTCATTACCACATAAAAGGTCAAACGGAGAAACCTTTTGAATGTTTTGAGAAGCCTCCGACTCACTGCTTTTTACATAGACCGTGTTTGAATGTTTTGAGAAGCCTCAGACTCACTGCTTTTTACATGGACCGTGGTTGAATGTTTTGAGAAGCCTCCGACTCACTGCTTTTTACATAGACCGTGGTTGAATGTTTTGAGAAGCCTCAGACTCACTGTTTTTTACATGGACCGTGGTTGAATGTTTTGAGAAGCCTCAGACTCACTGCTTTTTACATGGACCGTGGTTGAATGTTTTGAGAAGCCTCAGACTCACTGCTTTTTCCATAGACCGTGGTTGAATGTTTTGAGAAGCCTCAGACTCACTGCTTTTTACATGGACCGTGGTTGAATGTTTTGAGAAGCCTCAGACTCACTGCTTTTTCCATAGACCGTGGTTGAATGTTTTGAGAAGCCTCAGACTCACTGCTTTTTACATAGACCGTGGTTGAATGTTTTGAGAAGCCTCAGACTCACTGCTTTTTACATAGACCGTGGTTGAATGTTTTGAGAAGCCTCCGACTCACTGCTTTTTACATGAACCGTGGTTGAATGTTTTGAGAAGCCTCAGACTCACTGCTTTTTACATGGACCGTGGTTGAATGTTTTGAGAAGCCTCAGACTCACTGCTTTTTACATGGACCGTGGTTGAATGTTTTGAGAAGCCTCAGACTCACTGCTTTTTACATGGACCGTGGTTGAATGTTTTGAGAAGCCTCAGACTCACTGCTTTTTACATGGACCGTGGTTGAATGTTTTGAGAAGCCTCCGACTCACTGCTTTTTACATGGACCGTGGTTGAATGTTTTGAGAAGCCTCAGACTCACTGCTTTTTACATAGACCATGGTTGAATGTTTTGAGAAGCCTCCGACTCACTGCTTTTTACATAGACCGTGGTTGAATGTTTTGAGAAGCCTCAGACTCACTGCTTTTTACATAGACCGTGGTTAAATGTTTTAAGAAGCCTCCGACTCACTGCTTTTTACATAGACCGTGGTTGAATGTTTTATTTGCCTCAGACTCACTTCTTTTTACATAGACCGTGGTTGAATGTTTTATTTGCCTCAGACTCACTTCTTTTTCCATAGACCGTGGTTGAATGTTTTGAGAAGCCTCCGACTCACTGCTTTTTACATAGACCGTGGTTGAATGTTTTGAGAAGCCGGCCTCACCGCAGTTTGTGGAGAGAGTGGTCCTGATGCCTCGTCCATTCAGGACAAATGAGGCTCGGTTAGAGTCTGAGGCAGGGCCGGCGACAGAACGAATCAGTTGGACGGGCCTTTGATATCCAGAGGTGGGGACGTTATTTCACGGGACCTTCTATGTGTGCATGTGCTTGTGTGTTCAACATATTTTTTGTCATGGATCTTATAGTAGACCATTGCAGCTCGTGAGTTTCAAGTTTGGCTAAGCTTGTAATTTAGCCTACCATTTCTACCAATCTGCGTGACAGATTGAGTATGAGTATTTTTATATGTGCATTTTTGTGGAACAGTTACATTTGAGTAAAAAAAAAACGTTTCGTTTCTCAAAATCATTATCACATGGTTAATCATACAATTATAAAAATCTTTAAGTTGAAATTCAACTCAAGCAAGAGCAACAGCCTCTGTCATATGGACACATTGATACACTGTGGTCCATTGGCGTCTAAAGAAATAAGCACATAGCTTATCAGAGATACATAGCCTATAGGCCAATGCAGCAGTAGGTATATTTAATTAAGCACAAGAAATAAGCCTAAAGCCGACAAACAAAAACAGTAAAATATATCCTGAAAAAAAATCTGTTTTTTTCCAATCACATTCACCTCTCTACTGTGGGAAGTTAAGACAATTGCCAAAGGGGCACTGTCCTGCATGTGCACACAGCAGGCCAGGTACATGACTGTAATTAATTCATGGATTAACAGAAATGTATGTAACCAAATGACGGGGGATTAACGGTACATTTACTTGGTTTACTGGTGACATATGTAATGGGGAATTGATTAAAAAAATAAAAATTACAATCAAAGGGAAAACAATTCACAGAATGAAATAATGAATGAACAAGAATTTGCAGGAGACAGCTGAGTGCATTCTGGAGAGCTGAGAATATGCATTCTGGAGAGCTGAGAGCATGCATTCTGGAGAGCTGAGAATATGCATTCTGGAGAGCTGAGAGCATGCATTCTGGAGAGCTGAGAATATGCATTCTGGAGAGCTGAGAGCATGCATTCTGGAGAGCTGAGAGCAAGCATTCTGGAGAGCTGAGAGCATGCATTCTGGAGAGCTGAGAGCATGCATTCTGGAGAGCTGAGAGTATGCATTCTGGAGAGCTGAGAGTATGCATTCTGGAGAGCTGAGAGTATGCATTCTGGAGAGCTGAGTATGCATTCTGGAGAGCTAAGAGCATGCATTCTGGAGAGCTGAGAGCATGCATTCTGGAGAGCTGAGAGTATGCATTCTGGAGAGCTGAGAGCATGCATTCTGGAGAGCTGAGAGCATGCATTCTGGAGAGCTGAGTATGCATTCTGGAGAGCTAAGAGCATGCATTCTGGAGAGCTGAGAGCATGCATTCTGGAGAGCTGAGAGCATGCATTCTGGAGAGCTGAGAGCATGCGTTCTGGAGCGAGACAAGCCATATCTCCCCCCCTTCTTCTTGTTGCAACATTTTTAATTATACTCAAGACACATTATCTTCATAAATATTTTAGATGCTTTTCACTGACAGACGCAACTCAATCAGCTAAACATATTGCAACATGGGCTGCCCAAATGGCCATAGGCCTACACATCTTGTGATTTTTTTTTCCAAAGAAGCTAATGATCTGTGGCTAAGTCGTGCTCTTTGGTGAAGTATTTAGAGGGTTTTAATTTAGACAGGGGTAATTACATAGTTTGCGCAGAACATCATTTTACTTTAGGTGAAGCCAATATCCTAACAGCGCACTGTGCATCGCCAACTTTCCTTTCCACTTCGCAAGAGACTGAAACCACAGATCTGTATATAATGGCGAGATGCTCATGTCTCCGTAAATTTCTCTCCCGCACACCTCTTGAATATTTTATGAGTTTGTCTGTGTGCTGTTCTGAGTCAGAGGCTGCTGGACAAACTGCAAAAAAAAAATGTACGAACACGAACCTGTGTCGTCATCACCAAACATCCATGTTGCATCCATGATCCGTGCTTTTAGGCACTAACAGATGTGTCTGGCATGCATGGATATTTTATTTATTTGGCTTCACTTGACTTTTTCATTGAGAGGATTAGTTAGTCACAGAGAAGAGGAGGAGGCCAAGGCAATGACTCAGTGCTTAGTGTCTACTTTTCTTTAATCATCTACATGAGGAAACCAGGTGTGTGTTTGGATCTTCAAAAGCTCTGCCTTCTGAAGTCACCGCATTAGCAGAGGTATGGCTCATTTGATTGAACTGTTTCTGTGGCAACTGGCAAATTACATTCATATTGTTCGATCATTGAGTTGAGAAAATTGTGTGCGTGCGTGTGCGTTTTTTAATCATGTATTTCAAAGGTAGCCCATCCGGTGAACAGGTCAGGGTTCCATGGCCGCAGAAACTGGATCAGAAGCATGACCAGGTGGACTGGGGACAGGGACAGCCAGGAGTCATCAGGCCATGTAGTCCAGAGGCATGGTCCTAGGGCTCAGGTCATCCGGGAGGGGAGAGAGAGAGAAAGAGAAAGAGAGAGAGAAAGATAGGGGAAAATTAGAGGGAGCACACGTAAGATCATACAGGACACCAGATAAAACAGGAGAATTACACCAAGATAGGACAGACTGACCCTAGCCGACAGACTATTGCAGAATATATACTGAGGACTGAGACGGGGGGGGGGGGGTCCAAAGTTACCCACGGACAGGGCCAACCAAAGCTGAGTATTGCACCTGAAGATCTCTCCCACCGCACAAGCTCGAGGGTCACAAAACCAGACAGGGAGATCACATCAGTGACTCAACCCACTCAAGTTAAGTATAGCGAAAAAGTCTAGCATGGCATGATGCACCCTCCAAGGGACGGCATGGGAGAGAGCGAGTAAGCCAATGACTCAGCCCCTGTAATAAGGTCAGAGGCTCCCAGCGAAGAGAGGGGAGCCAGCAAGAGTGGTTGTTAACTCCAGTGCCTTGCTGTTCACCTTCGCACCCCTGGGCCAGACTACACTCAATCATAGGACCTACCGAAGACAATAAAGGCATAATCCTTAAGAGTCTAAGTAACATAATAAAAAAATAATTTTGTTTAAGACAGAGATATCTGTCTTTTTTTTACATGGGCTGCGTCTCAATCCACCGCATCAGCCTATGTCGGCCTTCTGGTCTTCCCACCAAAACGTCTGTATTGTCCAAACAGTACAATATGAGCACTCTATGGAAAGATAAGACTGTTTTTCTCCACGACTCCCACAATCCCCACGGGACTCGTCTGAAGTCGGTACCGCTGATGTGCCAACAACTCTATGGAAAGATGAGACTCTCAAAACCGTTATGGTGTTCTCCGCAAGTGTCAAGGGACTCGTTTGAACGTTAACCCATTCAAATGAATGGAAGTTTGAAGGTAGTTTTTGTGCCAACAAAATTATAGGGTTAAATACTGTATGTGAGTCCAAAAGAACAAAATTATTTCCTGAGCTCCTAGATATAGGACAGACACTTCAAAACCGTATTCCTCATGATTCATTGTTTTGTCTTTTTTTTGCCATTTATGAATGTATTATTCAATGTGTTTCCATGGGCTATAATAATAAAGGCCGAATTCAATATTTGATCATGTAATTTGCAGATATATTTTTTTGATATCTAAAGGGGTCCTAAAATTCCAAATCAAATAGCTAAATAATTGTAAGCCTGCCACACACACACACACTATACGGTACATTTAATAAACATAAGAATGTTTTTGTCACAACCCGGCTCTTGGGAAGTGGCAAAGCTCTTATAGGACAAGGCACAAATAATAATGTAATAATAATCAATAATTTTGCTTTTTATTTAGCCATCTTACATATAAAACCTTATTTGTTCATCAAAAATGGTGAATAACTCACCACAGGTTAATGAGAAGGGTGTGCTTGAAAGGATGCACATAACTCTGCAATGTTGGGTTGTATTGGAGAGAGTCTCAGTCTTAAATCATTTTCCACCCACAGTCTGTGCCTGTATTTAGTTGTCATGCTAGTGAGGGCCGAGAATCCACTCTCACATAGATATGTGGTTGCAAAGGGCATCAGTGTCTTAACAGTGCGATTTGCCAAGGCAGCATACTCTGAGAGCAGCCCTATCCATAAATCTGGCAGTGGCTTCTGATTAAATTCAATTTTCACAGAACCGCTCGTTGCAATTTCAAATGAGGCTCTCTTGTTCAGATATCGGTAAGTGGACTGGAGGCAGGGCATGAAAGGGATAACGAATCCAGTTGTTTGTGTCATCTGTTTCGGGAAAGTAACTGCGTAATTGCGCACCCAACTGAGGTGCTTCTCTATATCACATTTGACATTGTCCGTAAGCTTGAGTTCATCTGCACACAAAAAAATCCTACAATGATGGAAAGACCTGTGTGTTGTCCTTGTTAATGCAGACAGAAAAGGTCTTAATCATAGCCTCAATTTTGCCCCGCACATTGAGTATAGTTGCGGAGAGTCCCTGTAATCCTAGATTCAGATCATTCAAGCGAGAAAAAACATTCCTCAGATAGGCCAGTCGTGTGAGAAACTCGTCATCATGCAAGCAGTCAGACAAGTGAACATTATGGTCAGTAAAGAAATCTTTAAGCTCGTCTCTAAATCAAAAAGAAGGTGCCAATACTTTGCCCCTTGATAACCAGCGCATGTATGCTGTCTAGTCGCTACATAAGGCTAGCTCTCTATTTCCATGCCTTAATAGGATACCCTACCAGAATACTGTTAGCATGTTTAATACCTAACATTACAAGTTAATACTCCCAAAGGACCAGGTGTATTATTGAATACTATTTGACTGGTTGGCCCACTTTGGTGCTTCGTGGCTGCTAGCACGGGGCTGCAAGTTGTACAGCCGAGTGAACACTGCAGGACGTGTATTAATTACCAAGCATCTGCCGGTCATTTTTCTGTGTTCTGGCTTGTTAGGATGTTCAATCGAGGGTTACATTTATACAAATGGTGAATTATACTGGGTTTGTTTTCCTATTTGTTTGGACATACCTACTCATTCAAGGGTGCAAAAAAGTGTTAAACAAAAATCTCACCAGCTTTGACAATCCACTGCTAGCAGAACCATACCTGAAATCTGTGTTGCAGCTGATTTAACTTTTACCAATCCCAAAGAAATCAACAATCAGTTGAAGCAATTCTACTCTGCTCTTTACTCGCCAGAGGCTCTTTCTGACACATCTTGTATGCAGACATTTCTAGACAATCTGGACATCAATTCACTAACATGGATGCCTCAATAAGGGATGAGCAGGTTACTCGAGCAATCCAGTCCATGCAGAGTGGTTAAGCTCCTGGGCCTGATGGCTTCCCTACTGAATATAATAAAGCATTCTCCTCCAAGCTATCCCCTATCCTCAGCTCAATGAAATCCTTTCTAATCAGAAACTGCCTCAGACACCTTTATTTATTTATTTTCTTGAACCTTTATCTAACTAGGCAAGTCAGTTAATGACGGCCTACCCCGGCCAAACCCTACTCTGTTGACACTGGGCCAATTGTGCTCCGCCCTATGGGACTCCCAATCACAGCCGGTTGTGAGACAGCCTGGAATCAAACCAGGGTCTGTAGTGACACCTCTAGCACTGAGATGCAGGTAATTAGACCGCTGCACCACTTGGGATTGAGAGAATGTTAAGGGGCGACATAACTCACAAGGTATCTTTATATGCAGACAATCTTCTTTTATACATCTCTAACCCCGTGGAGTCTATTCCCTATCTCTTGGACATGATACAAGGTGTTGGGACATTCTTTCGTTGTAAGTTAAACCTAACAAAAAGTGTGCTCCTCCCCATTAATAGTTTAGCAGAAGGTATTGGGTATGCCAATTTTACGTTTAAGGTGGAGCATCAGGTCTTTACTTATTTGGGGATAAAGATCACACGTTCGTTTAAGGCTCTGTTTAAACATTCCTTGAGTGCATTATGCAGGACTTCACAATGTGTTCGTCTCTTCCCATTTCATTAGCGGGTCGCATTAATTCTGTTAAGATGACTGTACAGTCGTGGCCAAAAGTTTGGAGAATGACACAAATATTAATTTTCAAAAAGTCTGCTGCCTCAGTTTGTATGATGGCAATTTGCATATACTCCAGAATGTTATGAAGAGTGATCAGATGAATTGCAATTAATTGCAAAGTCCCTCTTTGCCATGCAAATGCACTGAATCCCCCAAAAAACATTTCCACTGCATTTCAGCCCTGCCACAAAAGGACCAGCTGACATGATGTCAGTGATTCTCTCGTTAACACAGGTGTGAGTGTTGACGAGGACAAGGCTGGAGATCACTCTGTCATGCTGATTGAGTTCGAATAACAGACTGGAAGCTTCAAAAGGAGGGCGGTGCTTGGAAGGAAGGAAACACGTGCCGTCATCATTGCTTTGCACAAATAGGGCTTCACAGGAGAGCGGTTCAATTGTTGTGAAAATGTCTTCAGGGTGCCAAGGAAGTCCAGCAAGCACCAGGACCGTCTCCTAAATTTGATTCAGCTGCGGGATCAGGGCACCACCAGTACAGAGCTTGTTCAGGAATGGCAGCAGGCGGGTGTGAGTGTATCTGCATGCACAGTGAGGCAAAGACTTTTGGAGGATGGCCTGGTGTCAAGAAGTGCAGCAAAGAAGCCACTTCTCTCCAGGAAAAACATCAGGGACAGACTGATATTCTGCAAAAGGTACAGGGATTGGACTGCTGAGGACTGGAGTAGTCATTTTCTCTGATGAATCTCCTTTCCGATTGTTTGGGGCACCTGGAAAAAAGCTTGTCCGGAGAAGACAAGGTGAGCGCTACCATCAGTCCTGTGTCATGCCAACAGTAAAGCATCCTGAGACCATTCATGTGTGGGGTTGCTTCTCAGCCAAGGGAGTGGGCTCACTCACCATTTTTCCTAAGAACACAGCCATGAATAAAGAATGGTACCAACACATCCTCCGAGAGCAACTTCTCCCAACCATCCAGGAACAGTTTGGTGACGAACAATGCCTTTTCCAGCATGATGGAGCACCTTGCCATAAGGCAAAAGTGATAACTAAGTGGCTCGGGGAACAAAACATTGATATTTTGGGTCCATGGCCAGGAAACCCCCCAGACCATAATACCATTGAGAACTTGTGGTCAATCCTCAAGAGGCTGGTGGACAAATAAAAACCCACAAATTCTGACAAACTCCAAGCATTGATTATGCAAGAATGGGCTGCCATCAGTCAGGATGTGACCCAGTAGTTAATTGACAGCATGCCAGGGTGGATTGCAGAGGTCTTGAAAACACTGCAAATATTGACTCTTTGCATCAACTTCATGTAATTGTCAATAAAAGCCTTTGACACTTATAAAATGCTTGTAATTATACTTCAGTATTCCATAGTAACATCTGACAAAAATATCTAAAGACACTGAAGCAGCAGACTTTGTGGAAATTAATATTTGTGTCATTCTCAGAACTTTTGGCCACGACTGTGATTCCAAATGATTCCCATATTTCTGCCAAAGTCGATGTTCAAACAACTGGACTGCTGCATTTCCAACTTCATTTGCAACAAGTCAAATCCACGAAGGAGAAAGGCATATCTAGGACAGGTTTTCTCAAACTGTCGTCGGGGGTACGCCAAATAAAAATGTGATTTTCTTCACATTTTCAAACAGTACATTTATATTTTCCAATGGGGCTATCCATGTGGGTGAAATAAAGTTAAACCATCTAGTCTTCTGCGAAGTAACAACATAATGTCAAATACAGGTAGCCTTGTCAAATAATGAACATCCAATCACATTAACCGTTACTCTCTGGTGGGAAACCATCTCTCTTGCGCAGACATTTAGAAACGAAACATGACCATTTGAAAAATAAGCCATGGGAGTGTTTGAGCGAGAATAAAGACGACTTTTGAGTGGTAAGACATGTATAAAAGCAACAGATACCATTAATAAGAAAGGGCTAGAACCGTCTTATATGGTGAGACAGGCAAGCCCCATACTATTGTGTAGGACTTAATTCTTCCTGCTGCTGTGGATATGGCTGGGACAATGCTGGGAGAAAAGGCCAAAAAAACTATACAGACAATGACTTCATCAAACTACACTGTTTCATGACGCATCAGTGACATGGCAGGAGATGTTTTGAAACAATTACTGCTTCGCGTACAAGCAAGTGAATTCTATGCGTTACAGCTGGATGAGTCAACAGACATGGCAGGCCTGGCACAGCTCCTGGTATATGTCCATTACGTTTATGGGGGGTCAATTAAGGAAGACATCGTCTTCTGCAAACCACTGGAAACCATGACAACATGAGAGGATATTTTTTAAATACTAGACAGCTTTGTGACATCAAATGGATTTTGGTGGTCAAGATGTGTTGGTATCTGTACTGATGGCGCAAAAGCCATGACAGGGAGTGGTAACGTGCGTGCAAGCAGTTGCTCCCGATGTCACTTGGGTACACTGCAGCATCCACCTAGAGGCTCTTGCTGCCAACGGAATGCCTGACCGCTCGAAATACATTTCGGGAAGGCGTTTCTTTGAATAGGCAAGCTTAAAGTTTTCTTTACTGAACATAGTTTTCACTTGTCTGACCGCTTGCATGATGACGAGTTTCTCACAGGACTGGCCAAATCTGGGTGATGTTTTTTCTCGCCTGAGTGTTTGGAAATAAGGATTACAGGGACTCTCCACAACTGTATTCAATTTGTGGGACAAAATTGAGGCTATGATTAAGAAGTTGGAACTCTTTTCTGTCTGCATTAACAAGGACAACACACAGGTGTTTCCATCATTGTATGATTTTTTGTGTGCAAATGAACTCAAGCTTGCGGACAATGTCAAATGTGATATAGAGAAGCACCTGCGTGCGCTGAGTTGCGCAATTACGCAGGTACTTTCCCGAAACGGATGACACAAATAAGTGGATTAGATATCCCTTTCATGCCCTGACTCCAGTCCACTTACCGGTATCTGAACAAGAGAACCTCATCAAAATTGCAACGAGCGGATCTGTGACAATTGAATTGAATCAGATGCCACTGCCAGATTTCTGGACAGGGCTACGCTCAGAGTTTATTGCCTTGTCAAATCGCGCTGTTAAGACACTGATGCCCTTTGCAACCATGTACCTATGTGAGAGTGGATTCTCGGCCCTCCCTCCCAGACTGCGTGTGGGAAATGATTTAAGACTGAGACTCTCTCCAAGACAACCCAACACTGCAGAGTTATGTGCATCCTTTCAAGCACAATCAATCAATCAAACAATCAATCAATCAATCAATCAAATGTACTCAGGCTTGACCAGATGTAGTGGAAACCTGGAAGGTCAGTCTGCGTTGCAGTGTGGTTCTGACTTGTGGTACTTGATGTCGTAGGTGTGTGCTGACAACAACAAACGCCTGCCTCTGCATTCTGCTTGCAGACAGTGATGGAATCCCAGTATATGGTCCAGCGATGCTCGTCAGCAGTGAATGATCTGTAAGAAGGGTGAACTTTCTCCTGTGCAGATACTGGTGAAATGTGCTTACTCCAAAACAATATGCTTCGGGCTTTTCGTTCTATCTGTGCATAGTTACTTATGGCTTTGTTAAATGTCCTGGATGCGGAGCGATCAGCTTCTCTTCACCGGAAGGCATGATATGGGACCCGACTGCTCCCACACCATAGGGAATAGCATCACAAGATAGTTTCATGGGCAATGACGGGTCGAAGTGCGTCAGTGCCTCAGATTTCAGGAGTGTTTCCTTGGTTTTCACTAATGCTTTCTGCCACTGTTCTGTCCATTGTCCTGACGACGCAGAAGCTTCAGCTTTGCGCTGAGCTCAGGATAAAGTGTCCTCAGAAATGTCAGAAAAGAAAAGAAAGAAGGGAGAGAGAGAGAGATAGAGAGAGAGAAAGACAGGCAGGCATGTATGGGGTAAGAATAGGGGCAGGGAGGAGGAGAGGAGATTAGAAAAGAGAAGGTTGAAATGTCCTAGGTTCACCCAGTCCCTTAGTGAAAGGTTGCTGTAGCACCCTGCCTCCTAACGATTTTGCAATGAATTTGAGCTGCCTACCAGTTGGAGCTGCCTACAAAGTGATGATGTTTGAGTCTGGCCCTGATGTCCTACCCTATCTGGCATTGTTTGACTGTGTGGAGTGGGCTTTTTAAATTTGAGACCCTGTGAAGAAAGATGATAATAAGCACCTGTTTTGATTTTATATTGAATTTAATTATGAAATTAATAAAAAACATATTTTGGCTAAATGACTGTCAATAGAATTATTGAATATTATTAATAGAATTATTGAGTACTTTAGTTACTCTATTATATGCACATTATTATATCATGACTGAACTAGCAACATGACTATTGTAGTTGTGATGTTGAAGAACCCCCACCAGAGGGCAGGACTTGCTCACAGTAACACATTGACTGTGTTTCAAATGAGTTCCTCACTTTCCTGGTCTGATGTGTCATATTCTCATACTCTGTATGTCTGTCTGTCTGTCTGTCTGTCTGTCTATCTGTCTGTCTGTCTGTCTGTCTGTCTGTCTGTCTGTCTGTCTGTCTGTCTGTCTGTCTGTCTGTCTGTCTGTCTGTCTGTCTGTCTGTCTTTCTGTCTCTCTCTCTCTGTCTTTCTCTCTCTCTCTCTCTCTCTCTCTCTCTCTCTCTCTCTCTCTCTCTCCACCCCATACATATCTACTGTATGCGCATGTTTCTGTGTGCTTGAATGTTTGCGGCTGTGTCTCCATCCAGTCTGTTCAGACTCTCAGTTCAGGCTGTGATCCTGATCTGCCACACCTCATTGGAGGAGAATGGACCGAGGACCTCTACCTTTGCTCTGGCAGGGACTCCTTCTGCCTGGCTTGGCAGGCACCAATAGCTTTTCTATGTGTGGCCTGTTGCGGCTGATCTGGCAGCGAGGCATTGTGGCTGCCCCCCCCCCCCCCCCCCCCCCCTAGCTGTAGCTGGAGCACTAATGTGCTGTGAGCCATTGTAATGAGTTCAACTGGAGCTAAAGACTGAGACAATCAGACTGGGTGTGCCAGCCAGGCGGACATGAGGTTCGACGGCTCTATCCACTGGCCATTGGGACACTGTTTGGCTATGACCAAAATGACAAATGATTGAACCTATGTGTCTGTCCAGGGGTTTGTTCCATGAACCAATGGACCAGGGGTGTAGTGATTAGGCAGAACACTTGGATTAATATTGGTATTTAGGCAGATTGGTTTTGTGCCCTAATCAAGCGAGAGACCTCTCCGTCTGTGTAGGGAGGGAATCACTCATCCCAAATAGAGCAAGGGAAATTGTTTCTCTTGCAGGGAAAGAAAACGAAATGTCTGTGTAATTTATCTCACTTAGGCTGCCTGTCAAAACTCATCTGCCTGAATATTTGATGCAGTTAGTGGTATTGGTATTGCTTCTGCAGTTTGCAGAGAGAGTGGACCTGATGCCTCATTGTCCATTCAGGATAGATGAGACTTGGTTAGGCTGAGGCATCAGTTCAGTTTACCCCATCCCGTCCTCACCTCAACTTACCCACACCCACCTTGGAGCAGACCCAGGCAGAGGCAGTGGTAATCTGGGCTGTTGTTGTACAATTGAATAACACAGTCTGCTGAAGCAGCACTTTACACACAGCATCCCTGACAATTACCCATCTCTCCTCTCATGTGTTAACCAGGTCTGGCTGTGGAGACGGTGGTGGTGTCGACAGGAAGAAAGGACGCCCAGAAAACATCTCTCTCTTGCTCAGGCTTATGAGAGCAAGCAGATGCCTTATCTTGATTACATTTATTTCCAGGGCCCTGTTACTGTGGTATGGGTAAGCAAATAGGCCTTCTCGAGTAAGGCCAGTTTGGGAAAACTCAGAGGGAATGAAAATGGCATTTTCATGCTCATAGTTTGCTTTCTGTGTCTTCAGGAACTCACCTCTCATCCTTAAGAGTCTATTGATGCACGTGTAATTAACACAATAAACAAATCCCCATCAAAATCTGTTTGTTTAAAGCTAGAGATTTCTCCTGACCCCTCCTGTCTCAGCCTCCAGTATTTATGCTGCAGTAGATTATGTGCCGGGGGGCTAGGGTCAGTTTGTTATATCTGGAGTACTTCTCCTGTCCTATCCGGTGTCCTGTGTGAATTTAAATATGCTCTCTCTAATTGTCTCTTTCTCTCTTTCTTTCTCTCTCTCGGAGGACCTGAGCCCTAGGACCATGCCTCAGGACTACCTGACATGATGACTCCTTCCTGTCCCCAGTCCACCTGGCCGTGCTGCTGCTCCAGTTTCAACTGTTCTGCCTGTGATTATTATTATTTGACCATGCTGGTCATTTATGAACATTTGAACATCTTGGCCATGTTCTGTTATAATCTCCACCCGGCACAGCCAGAAGAGGACTGGCCACCCCACATAGCCTGGTTCCTCTCTAGGTTTCTTCCTAGGTTTTGGCCTTTCTAGGGAGTTTTTCCTAGCCACCGTGCTTCTACACCTGCATTGCTTTTAGGCTGGGTTTCTGTACAGCACTTTGAGATATCAGCTGATGTACGAAGGGCTTTATAAATAAATTTGATTTGATTTGATTCTGTTCTTTAGGATGGAGGACGATGGGCTCGTGGTATTGACGTGTCAGGTGCGTGAATGAGGACCCAAAAGCGAATTAACAAACAGAGTTTCTTTAATGATGAACACACGTGGGCTCAGATGGACAGGTAGATTCCGACAGGACAGGACAAGGTTGCAGCAAACACGATGATAGTCTGGTTCAGGCATGAGACACACAAACAAGAATCCGACAAAGACAGGAGCAGAAACAGAGAGAGATATAGGGACCTAATCAGAGGGAAAAAGGGAACAGGTGGGAAAAGGGGTGAATGAGGTAGTCAGAGAAGACAAGGAACAGCTGGGGGAAAGAGGGACAGAAACGGTAACCTAGTACGACCAGCAGAGGGAGACAGGGTGAAAGGAAAGGACAGAAAGACACAACATGACAATACATGACAGTACCCCCCCACTCACCGAGCGCCTCCTGGCGCACTCGAGGAGGAAACCTGGCGGCAACGGAGGAAATCCTCGATCAGCGCACGGTCCAGCACGTCCCGAGAGGGAACCCAACTCCTCTCCTCAGGACCGTACCCCTCCCAATCTACGAGGTACTGGTGACCACGGCCCCGAGGACGCATGTCCAAAATCCTACGGACCCTGTAGATGGGTGCGCCCTCGACAAGGATGGGGGGGGGGGGGGAAGACGAGCGGGGGCGCGAAGAACGGGCTTGATACAGGAGACATGGAAGACCGGGTGGACGCGACGAAGGTATCGCGGAAGAAGAAGTCGAACTGCGACAGGATTAATGACCCGAGAAATACGGAACGGACCAATGAACCGCGGGGTCAACTTGCGAGAAGCCGTCTTAAGGGGAAGGTTCTGAGTGGAGAGCCAAACTCTCTGACCGCGACAATATCTAGGACTCTTAGTTCTACGCTTATTAGCAGCCCTCACAGTCTGCGTCCTATAACGGCAAAGTGCAGACCTGACCCTCTTCCAGGTGCGCTCGCAACGTTGGACAAAAGCCTGAGCGGAGGGGACGCTGGACTCGGCGAACTGAGATGAGAACAGCGGAGGCTGGTACCCGAGGCTACTCTGAAAAGGAGATAGCCCGGTCGCAGACGAAGGAAGCGAGTTGTGGGCGTATTCTGCCCAGGGGAGCTGTTCTGACCAAGACGCAGGGTTGCGAAAAGAAAGACTGCGTAAGATGCGACCAATAGTCTGATTGGCCCGTTCTGCTTGACCGTTAGACTGGGGGTGAAAGCCGGAAGAGAGACTGACGGAAGCCCCAATCAAACGGCAAAACTCCCTCCAAAATTGAGACGTGAATTGCGGACCTCTGTCCGAAACGACGTCTGACGGAAGGCCATGAATTCTGAAAACATTCTCGATGATGATTTGTGCCGTCTCTTTAGCAGAAGGAAGCTTAGCAAGGGGAATGAAATGAGCCGCCTTAGAGAACCTATCGACAACCGTAAGAATAACAGTCTTCCCCGCTGACGAAGGCAGTCCGGTGACAAAATCTAAGGCGATGTGAGACCACGGTCGAGAGGGAATGGGAAGCGGCCTGAGACGGCCGGCAGGAGGGGAGTTACCGGACTTAGTCTGCGCGCAGACCGAACAAGCAGCCACGAAACGACGCGTGTCATGCTCCCGGGTGGGCCACCAAAAACGCTGGCGAATGGAAGCAAGCGTACCCCGAACGCCAGGGTGGCCGGCTAACTTGGCAGAGTGAGCCCACTGAAGAACGGCCAGACGAGTAGGAACGGGAACGAAAAGAAGGTTCCTAGGACAAGCGCGCGGCGACGGAGTGTGAGTGAGCGCTTGCTTTACCTGCCTCTCAATTCCCCAGACAGTCAACCCGACAACACGCCCCTCAGGGAGAATCCCCTCGGGGTCAGTGGAGGCTACTGAAGAACTGAAGAGACGAGATAAAGCATCAGGCTTGGTGTTCTTAGAGCCCGGACGATAAGAAATCACGAACTCGAAACGAGCGAAAAACAGCGCCCAACGCGCCTGACGCGCATTAAGTCGTTTGGCAGAACGGATGTACTCAAGGTTCCTATGGTCAGTCCAAACGACAAAAGGAACGGTCGCCCCCTCCAACCACTGTCGCCATTCGCCTAGGGCTAACCGGATGGCGAGCAGTTCGCGGTTTCCCACATCATAGTTACGTTCCGACGGCGACAGGCGATGAGAAAAATACGCGCATGGGTGGACCTTGTCGTCAGAGAGGGAGCGCTGAGAAAGAATGGCTCCCACGCCCACCTCTGACGCGTCAACCTCGACAACGAACTGTCTAGAGACGTCAGGTGTAACAAGGATAGGAGCGGATGTAAAACGATTCTTGAGGAGATCAAAAGCTCCCTGGGCGGAAACGGACCACTTAAAGCACGTCTTGACAGAAGTAAGGGCTGTGAGAGGAGCTGCCACCTGACCGAAATTACGGATGAAACGACGATAGAAGTTCGCGAAGCCGAGAAAGCGCTGCAGCTCGACGCATGACTTAGGGGCGGGCCAATCAATGACAGCTTGGACCTTAGCGGGATCCATCTTAATGCCTTCAGCGGAAATAACAGAACCGAGAAATGTGACGGAGGAGGCATGAAAAGTGCACTTCTCAGCCTTCACAAAAAGACAATTCTCTAAAAGGCGCTGGAGGACACGTCGAACGTGCTGAACATGAATCTGGAGTGACGGTGAAAAAATCAGGATATCGTCAAGGTAAACAAAAACAAAGATGTTCAGCATGTCTCTCAGGACATCATTGACTAATGCCTGAAAGACAGCTGGAGCGTTAGCGAGGCCGAAAGGAAGAACCCGGTATTCAAAGTGCCCTAACGGAGTGTTAAACGCCGTCTTCCACTCGTCCCCCTCCCTGATGCGCACGAGATGGTAAGCGTTACGAAGGTCCAACTTAGTGAAAAACCTGGCTCCCTGCAGGATCTCGAAGGCTGAAGACATAAGAGGAAGCGGATAACGATTCTTCACTGTTATGTCATTCAGCCCTCGATAATCTATGCAGGGGCGCAGAGACCCGTCCTTCTTCTTGACAAAAAAAAACCCCGCTCCGGCGGGAGAGGAGGAGGGGACTATGGTACCGGCGTCAAGAGCTACAGACAAATAATCCTCGAGAGCCTTACGTTCGGGAGCCGACAGAGAGTATAGTCTACCCCGGGGGGGAGTGGTTCCCGGAAGGAGATCAATACTACAATCATACGACCGGTGTGGAGGAAGAGAGGTGGCCCTGGACCGACTGAACACCGTGCGCAGATCGTGATATTCCTCCGGCACCCCTGTCAAATCACCAGGCTCCTCCTGTGAAGAAGAGACAGAGGAAACAGGAGGGATAGCAGACATTAAACATTTCACATGACAAGAGACGTTCCAGGAGAGGATAGAATTACTAGACCAATTAATGGAAGGATTATGACAAACTAGCCAGGGATGGCCCAAAACAACAGGTGTAAAAGGTGAACGAAAAATTAAAAAAGAAATGGTTTCGCTATGATTACCAGAAACAGTGAGGGTTAAAGGTAGCGTCTCACGCTGAATCCTGGGGAGAGGACTACCATCCAGGGCGAACAAGGCCGTGGACTCCCTTAACTGTCTGAGAGGAATGTCATGTTCCCGAGCCCAGGTCTCGTCCATAAAACAGCCCTCCGCCCCAGAGTCTATTAAGGCACTGCAGGAAGCTGACGAACCGGTCCAGCGTAGATGGACCGACAAGGTAGTGCAGGATCTTGAAGGAGAGACAGGAGTAGTAGCGCTCACCAGTAGCCCTCCGCTTACTGATGAGCTCTGGCTTTTACTGGACATGAAGTGACAAAATGACCAGCAGAACCGCAATAGAGACAGAGGCGGTTGGTGATTCTCCGTTCCCTCTCCTTAGTCGAGATGCGGATACCTCCCAGCTGCATAGGCTCAGCTCCCGAGCCGGCAGAGGAAGATGGTAGTGATGCGGAGAGGGGGGCAACGGAGAACGCGAGCTCCTTTCCACGAGCTCGGTGACGAAGATCAACCCGTCGCTCAATGCGAATAGCGAGTTCAATCAAGGAATCCACGCTGGAAGGAACCTCCCGGGAGAGAATCTCATCCTTTACCTCTGCGCGGAGACCCTCCAGAAGACGAGCGAGCAAAGCCGGCTCGTTCCAGCCACTGGAGGCAGCAAGAGTGCGAAACTCAATAGAGTAGTCTGTTATGGATCGATTGCCTTGACATAGGGAAGACAGGGCCCTGGAAGCCTCCTCCCCAAAAACAGATCGATCAAAAACCCGTATCATCTCCTCCTTAAAGTCCTGATACTGGTTAGTACACTCAGCCCTTGCCTCCCAGATTGCCGTGCCCCACTCACGAGCCCGTCCAGTAAGGAGAGATATGACGTAGGCGACACGAGCAGTGCTCCTGGCGTAAGTGTTGGGCTGGAGAGAAAACACAATATCACACTGGGTGAGGAACGAGCGGCATTCAGTGGGCTCCCCAGAGTAACACGGCGGGTTATTGATTCTGGGCTCCGGAGATTCGAAAGCCCTGGAAGTGGCCGGTGGATCGAGGCGGAGATGGTGAACCTGTTCTGTGAGGTTGGAGACTTGGGTGGCCAGGGTCTCAACGGCATGTCGAGCAGCAGACAATTCCTGCTCGTGTCTGCCTAGCATCGCTCCCTGGATCTCGACGGCTGAGTGGAGAGGATCCGAAGTCGCTGGGTCCATTCTTGGTCGGATTCTTCTGTCAGGTGCGTGAATGAGGACCCAAAAGCGAATTAACAAACAGAGTTTCTTTAATGATGAACACACGTGGGCTCAGATGGACAGGTAGATTCCGACAGGACAGGACAAGGTTGCAGCAAACACGATGATAGTCTGGTTCAGGCATGAGACACACAAACAAGAATCCGACAAAGACAGGAGCAGAAACAGAGAGAGATATAGGGACCTAATCAGAGGGAAAAAGGGAACAGGTGGGAAAAGGGGTGAATGAGGTAGTCAGAGAAGACAAGGAACAGCTGGGGGAAAGAGGGACAGAAACGGTAACCTAGTACGACCAGCAGAGGGAGACAGGGTGAAAGGAAAGGACAGAAAGACACAACATGACAATACATGACATGACGGGGGCAGAATCAGTGGAATGGTATTAAATGCATCAAACACATGGATTCCAAGTGTTTGATGTCTTACCATTTGCTCGGTTCCGGCCATTATCATGAGCCGTTCTCTCTTCAGCAGGCTCCACTGATCTCAATCCATCGCATCCGCCTATGTCGGCCTTCCACATCTGCATTGAAAAGTGGCAGAGCTATAGCTCTGATAATGGTGTCTAATGATGTCTGATAATGGTGATAATGATGTCTCCTGTCTGTCAGACCAGGAGATCTCACGAAAAATTGGCCTTCTCACGAAAAACATCTGTAGCGTCCAAATGGTTTGGCCTACAGAAAATATGACCCCTCCATAGACGGGAATCACAGATACGAGCCCCACAAGCCCCACGGGACACGTCTGAAGTCGGTATCGCTGATGTGTCAACTTCTGTCTGTAGTGTTCAAACCGTTTGTGAGTAATGATGATAGAGAAAGTTAACAGATGCACAAATATCATACCCCTCAAGACATGCTAACCTCTCACCATTACAATATCAGGGGAGGTTAGCATTTTTTGGGGGGGGGTATGATATTTATGTGTCTGTAACTTTCTCACTCATCATTAGTCACAATTCATTCAGAGTTATCTGTAATCATGGTAGCATCCACATGAATGTAGAAGTGTTTAGAAACATATTCTGTTCTTATTTACAATAAAAGTGACTCCAAATGACACAATATATTATTTACCATTCATTTCTATTGGGCACAAATTATCCGAAAAACAACCAAAACAAACAGAAAATGCATCCAACAAGTTTGGAGAGTCACAAGCTTGATTTAGTCATTGCCTGCTTTGAATATAGGACCAAATACTACACTTTTACTACTTTAACACACATATAAATTAATTTGTCCCAATACTTTTGGTCCTATGCTGTAATTTCTAAATGGCTCACCCGATATGGATGACAATACCCTCAAATTAAAGCTGACAGTCTGCATTTTAAAATCTGACAGTCTACTGACAGTCATTGTATCATTTCAAATCCAAATTGTTGGGGTGCGGAGCCCAAAATCAAGTCACTGTCCCAAGACTTTTGGAGCTCTCTGTATATTTCCTGAGCTTTGTGATACTGTATCTCCTAGATATAGTATAGACACTTCAAAACCTTATTTCTTATGATTTATTTTTTGACGGTCTGTTTCGCCATTTATGAATGTGTTATTCCGTGTGTTTCTATGGGCTATAGCAGTAGGCCAAATAAAACATTTGAACAAATAATTTTAGTACATATTCTTCTATACCTAAAGGGGTCTTAAAATTCACAATCAATTGGCTGAATGATCCACGGTATGGCCATCTTAAAACAATTCCATATATTGATCAAATCATTTTTGTATATATTTTTGTTATACCTAAAGGGGTCCTAAAATTCCAAAATCAGTTGGCTAAATGATCCATGGTATGGCCATCTTAAAACAATTCCAATATTGTTCTGAGTCAGAGGCGTTCTGGACAAAGTGCTATCATTTTTTAACAACACGAACCTGTGTCATCATCACCAAACATCCATGTTGCATCCATGATCCGTGCTTTTAGGCACTAACAGATGTGTCTGGCATGCATAGATATTTTTTATTTGGCTTCACTTGACTTTTTCATTGAGAGGATTAGTTAGTCACAGAGAAGAGGGACGGAGGCCAAGGCAATGACTCAGTGCTTAGTGTCTACTTTTCTTTAATCATCTACATGAGGAAACCAGGTGTGTGTTTGGATCTTCAAAAGCTCTGCCTTCTGAAGGCACCACATTAGCAGAGTCTAGTGGTGTGTTAGGGAGGACTCGTTTGATTGAACTGTTTCCTTGGCAACTAGCAAATTACATTCATGGTGTTTGATCATGGAGTTGAGAAAGTAAAGAAAAATGGTATGTGTCTGTGTGTCAGAGTCATACACTTTACACCAACGAGGGAAGTTCGAGTTGAATCCCTGCTTGACAGTCATTTACATCTTGATGACCTGTCTATGAGCCCAAAGGCCCTTAATAGTACCAGTGTATAATACCTAAACCACCCGCAGTGCATGGGGTTCACAACAGCTTAATGAGACAAACACACTTTACCCTCCATGGCAACTGTCCCAGCATTGATGTTTATTTGTATTTACCATTAATTACCTGCGTTGATACATCAATTAACGTTGCAGAAGCAGTGAGGGGGCAGAGGGCTGACACTGCATGACACAGTACGTCATTGTAAAGTGGCTCAGTTGGAAACCCGCACAGGATGTCATGATGATGATAATGAGGTGTGGGTTCCTTGTGCACAGCATGTCAGCTACCGTCTTAGCTAGGGGGATGAGTAGCAGCCATGAACTATTGTAAGGCAGCTCAGCTTAATCAATATCCTCTTCAACTTCCTGTTTTTATGTTTAGATCCTCCCTCGTTTTAGATCCTACTTTTCTTTACCTCTTCTCTTCCTACCCTCCTGTTCCTGGTTTACTTTTACCTCTTCTCTTCCTACCCTTCTGTTACTGGTTTACCTCTTCTCTTCCTACCCTTCTGTCCCTGGTTTACTTTTACCTCTTCTCTTCCTACCCTCCTGTTCCTGGTTTACCTCTTCTCTTCCTACCCTCCTGTTCCTGGTTTACTTTTACCTCTTCTCTTCCTACCCTTCTGTTCCTGGTTTACTTTTACCTCTTCTCTTCCTACCCTCCTGTTCCTGGTTTACTTTTACCTCTTCTCTTCCTACCCTTCTGTTCCTGGTTTACTTTTACCTCTTCTCTTCCTACCCTTCTGTTCCTGGTTTACTTTTACCTCTTCTCTTCCTACCCTCCTGTTCCTGGTTTACTTTTACCTCTTCTCTTCCTACCCTTCTGTTCCTGGTTTACTTTTACCTCTTCTCTTCCTACCCTCCTGTTCCTGGTTTACCTCTTCTCTTCCTACCCTCCTGTTCCTGGTTTACTTTTACCTCTTCTCTTCCTACCCTTCTGTTCCTGGTTTACTTTTACCTCTTCTCTTCCTACCCTCCTGTTCCTGGTTTACCTCTTCTCTTCCTACCCTCCTGTTCCTGGTTTACTTTTACCTCTTCTCTTCCTACCCTTCTGTTCCTGGTTTACTTGTATCTATTCTCTTCCTACCCTTCTGTTCCTGGTTTACTTTTACCTCTTCTCTTCCTACCCTTCTGTTCCTGGTTTACTTTTACCTCTTCTCTTCCTACCCTCCTGTTACTGGTTTACTTTTACCTCTTCTCTTCCTACCCTCCTGTTCCTGGTTTACTTTTACCTCTTCTCTTCCTACCCTTCTGTTCCTGGTTTACTTTTACCTCTTCTCTTCCTACCCTTCTGTTCCTGGTTTACTTTTACCTCTTCTCTTCCTACCCTTCTGTTCCTGGTTTACTTTTACCTCTTCTCTCTTCCTACCCTTCTGTTCCTGGTTTACTTTTACCTCTTCTCTTCCTACCCTCCTGTTCCTGGTTTACTTTTACCTCTTCTCTTCCTACCCTCCTGTTCCTGGTTTACTTTTACCTCTTCTCTTCCTACCCTCCTGTTCCTGGTTTACTTTTACCTCTTCTCTTCCTACCCTCCTGTTCCTGGTTTACCTTTACCTCTTCTCTTCCTACCCTCCTGTTCCTGGTTTACTCTCCGCTTGGTAAGAGAAGGGAGGGGAGAGCGAGGGAGGGAAGGGAGTAGGAGGGAGAGAGAGGGCCGTTAACAAGTGAAATTAAAAACCTATTAACTCTCTCTCCTCAGTCATCCATTTGGAGGCAGGCCAGAGGGGAAGCAGCTGTTAGTTTGGCAGAGAGAGACAGACCGAGAGAGAGAAAGAAAGAGGGAGGGAGAGAGACAGAGACGGTTGTGTTTGGATCTTCCCTCTTCGTCTCTTCTGAAACACAGCAGTGTAATGGGTCTCCTTTGAAGTAACTCTCCTAATCGAAACTTGTTCTTGATTAAGATCAGCTTGGTTAGCTTTTATAATCAATGCTTTTCATTACACTTGTCTGAATCTAGTTATTCTGGCAAATCAGTGGCAACCTATATTGCTAAACACAATGATGTTTTAATACTTCCCATGTTATTGAGTGTAGTGGACATGAGTTGGTAATGGTCACGTGAACTTCAGAAGCAGTGTCTGCCCTAGGTCCAAAAGAGAAATTCTTCTTGTTCTTGTTGGTTGCTCCCTTGGGAGACCCGGGTTTAAACCCTGCATGTAACAGTATCACAATATGGAATGATTTAAGTCACACAGTTTATTGTAGGTACTCTGAATAGGGGTCATCACATGATTACCACACTTGTGTGGTTCTCAATCAGCTGTCTATCGTTGTCTCTGATTGGGAATCATACTTAGGCAGCTTTTTCCCACCTGTGTTTTGTGGGTAGTTGTTTTTTGTTTTGTGTCTGCACCAGACAGAACTGTTTCGTTTTGGTCCACTTTGTTATTTTGTGTCAGTGTTCAGTTTGAATAAATTATTATGAACATGTACCACGCTGCGCTTTGGTCCTCTTCTTCAGACGAGCGTGACAAGTTGCTTCTTTTCAGGCACGTCATGTGTCCTTACTGCATGGACTTTGCATTGAGGTGCAGCTGTGGTATCCGCAATCAGCGCCATTATGTTGATTAAGAGTGAGGGGTCAGACTGTACAGAACACTCCATTTTAATCCCGTTGGTGGACGTTGGTGCGATAGTTCTCCACTTGGGGCGACTGAGAAGTAACTTGGGCTCGTATCCGCAGGGCCTCTCTGAGAAGAAGTGCTGATCTAGGATCAGTTTAGCCTTTTAGAGCTTGATGAATAAGACTGTGAGGACCTGATCCCAGATCAGCAGTCCTACTCTGAGACACTTTGTTGATACAGCCCCCGATGAGTCACATTGCCCAGTGGGAAACCGATTCCCACTCTGGCAACACCTGATCTGCCCGGAGACTCAGCACCACATCCAACGCCAGAAGTCCTGGTCTGGAATCAGCAATTTAATTATTTCCAGTCAAAATGATTTAAAAACCCACAAAATCAACCTCCTGTTCTCCAGCTCTGTGTACAGGGATAAAAAACAACAACTCTCTGGCCAAATCAAAGCCTCCACACTTCAAAGTGGCCAGATCAGCAGCAGCATGTACACACAGCAACTCCAGAGCAGAAATACTTTTCTCTCACTTTACTGTCCAAACACATTTTAGCTCCCATCTCTCTCCTTCCTCCCTCTCGCCTCTACACACACACACACACACACACACACACACACACACACACACACACACACACACACACACACACACACAAGGCTGAGGGGAGATGTCAGAGTTCTGTTTTCATATTTTTTGTATTTTTTATATCTCACATGGACCTGGGAGTTCTCTCTCCTCTCTCCTCTGACATGACTTGGACTGTGGAGCTGCAATAGCAGCACCTGGAGGGAGAGAGGGCCTGCAGCTGTACCTCATCAGGTGTGTGTGTGTGTGTGTGTGTGTCTCTTCCTAAATGCATAATGAGTTGTCAGATTACAACTTCTGCCACCACTATGATCAGCTGTAGTTACAGAGAGGCTGAGGCCAAGGACAGAGGTAGGAGACATGATGGAAGAGAGGGGGGGGGGGTCTGAACAGGGGGGGGACATAGAGGGCTGGAGGGCAGGGAGGCTAGTTATCTTGTCTGTGCAGATGAAGAATTTGTATCTGTGCCTGCGGAATGCTCCTGTTTCTCAGGCCAATGACAGAAGCGCGTGGTGAAAGGGATTATAGGTATTCTGTTCCCTGTCCCTGCATCAGGGAGAAGGAGGGTCTGTGGTGGTCGCAGACCATGCTGGCAATCTTTTAGCCACGTAATTAGCATTCTTAATGTGTCTAATTAAGCCAACACACGTTGTGCTATTTCAAGAGCCTTGAAGTCCAACGGATGGATTGATACCAGAACACAGGAAGGACTCAAAGGGAGGGAGATGTTTCGTCGGTACACATCATCGATGTAATCTATCATAAAACCAGACTAATAACATTCCATTGTTGAGCAGCACCACTATTTCTGTCTCAGACTGACTCTGCCTCAGTTCACCCACATCACATTATAGAGTGTTTTAAAAGGAATGACATTAGTATGTGAGCGTTTAGATTTGTGTCTTAGCTAGACTCAGGGAGGATGAGTGTAGGGAATGTATTGATTGTGGCTCATTCGCCATGTTTGAATGCCTGGTAGTCATTAATAATACCTTAATTAACAGGTTCAAACTATCAACAAAGACTTACTTTCAAATACAACTTTTAAAGGTATTGAGTTAATTTCCTTTTTTTCTTGTTTTTTAATAATATATGTTTGTCCTCAAGCACTTCAATAGCCAATCAAGCTCTTCTTCCCCAGTCAATCTCCCAAAACACCTACTGACAAGGGAGGTCAATTTGACAATTTGACTTTCACACACACACACACACACACACACACACACACACACACACACACACACACGCACACACACACACGCACACATGTTCGCACACGCACGCACACACACACACACACACACACACACGCACACACACACACACACACACACACACACACACACACACACACACACACACACACACACACACACACACACACACACACACACACACACACACACACACACACACACACACACACACACACATGCTCACACACGCACGCACACACACACACACACACATACACGCACGCACGCACGCACACACACATGCTCACACACGCACGCACGCACACACACACACACACACACACACACACACACACACACGCACACGCACACATGCTCACACATGCACACACACACACGGTCACCGAGTCTTACAGAAACCCTCCCTCCCCCAGAGGTACCTGTATGAGAACAATAATACAGTCATTTAAACAACAACATCACACATCACTATCACCCCTAACCAGGGATGGGATTATACACTGATTCATTTGCATTGATTTCCACCTCCAAAGTGAATGAATGATAATGAGGAACATATGAAGACAAAAGGTGATGTTAATTTATGGAAATCTGTTCGGCTGCTTTGATGCAGTCTTATGCCTAATCCTACATTAACCTCCCCTGTACACACACACACGCACGCACGCGCGCACGCGCGCACACACACACACACATCTGCTAAGTGCACTAGCCGTGGTGCAATGGTGGTGGTGTGGGCTCTTCTGGGAAATAAAGAGAAAATGAGGATCTGAGGGAGAGAGATGAGGTCAAACTAAAGACCCGGCACAGAGCAACAGCCCAATCCCAGGTCTGTTTACTCTGTCTGGTTTCCAGGGCGATGGGGATGGCAGGAGAAGGCAGCTAACAAGGTCCACTTTCTGTGATGTGAATCCACTGCTCTTAGAGAAGACATTTCTTCCCATGAAGTGAAAGCGTTCTGTCTGTTTTCCATTAACTCAGTCTCAACTAAAGTCTCAAGACTCATGGTCAGTAACGGTCATAACACAGTAAGAGCATGGACCTTGTATTCCCATCAATGGTCCTGGCAGGTATGCACTCTGTCTGGATAGTGCATCTAGCAGTTCAGCTAGAGAGATACAGCCACTGAGGCACTGCAGTGTTTTCTCTTATGGAGGGCTGGGCTGAGGGCAAAGATGAGCTCCATTGTTGGCATAAATTGCATGGGCCAGCCTGGCCACCTCTCCACTCGGCATCTCCCTCCTCCTGTTGATCGATCTAATCCTTTACCATAATGAGTTTCTCTCCCTGATGGTCTGAGTGGGCTGGGCCACACAAAGGAAGACATTAGAGAGAAAGAGAGAAACTGAGAGAGAGAGAGAGAGAGAGAGAGAGAGAGAGAGAGAGAGAGAGCGAGAGAGTGGAGAGGAAGAGAGAGAGGGCAGAGAGAGGGGAGAGGAAGAGAGAGAGGGCAGAGAGAGGGGAGAGGGAGAAGGAGAGAGAGAGAGAGTGGAGAGGAAGAGAGAGAGAAAGGGAGAGAGACACGAAGAGAGAAATGGAGAAAGAGAGAGAGAGAGAGAGAGAGAGAGAGAGAGAGAGAGATAATAAACATTACAGAGGAGAGTGCTGGAGATGGACAGGGCCTGGGGATACAGGGAGCAGAGGCTCTTTGGCTTTAGTTGTGACAGACAGACAGAGTCAGGCGTCCATGTAGAGAGAGTGAACATAGAGTACATGAAGGCCTGAGACATGAAGGCTGTGTGAGATGTTGCTGTACATGCAGCAGGCTCTACCGATGAATGGTTGCCTCACAAATGGCACCCTATTCCCTACAAAGTGCACAAATGGCACCCTATTCCCTACATAGTGCACAAAGTAGGGGATTATAAAGGGAATAGGGTGCCATTTGGGACGGAGCCAATGACTCATGCTGTGCATACTGTGATCTTACCTCTCACTGAGGCCTGGCTCTGCTTCATGCTTCTGACAGCTCATGTGTCCACCTGGGATGTTTCCAAGACTCTCTTCCCTTTCCATGTTTCCCTCCACCTTGTATCCGTCTCAGTCAGTTCATTCAAGGGTGGAATTGTGTTTGGCCTGATGTTTTCGTACATCCTTCTAGGCTCCCTGTGTCACTGAGAGGGCTGCCATTTTTGCACAAGCCGAAAATCAATTTAATTCTGTATGTGTTGCTGTACTGTAGTGTACCGGGTGTTTTTTTCTCTCTCAACTCATCACCAGCTCTTCATCCAATCGCCTCTTTCTCGTGTCCTAATCTAATTCTGTTCAACTGTTGGTCAGTTGAACAGTGACCAAGCTAAGACCTCTCTGAAAATATCCATTGATTGAATAGGGGGACTGAAGCTATTCTAAGGCTGGGGTAAAGAATGATTATCCATGGACACTGTGGCTTCAGATAGAGACTTGTTGTTTACTTAGAGCAAGCTACACAACTGTAGGGACAAATTCAATAGAAAGAGAAATGACAGGAGCAGAGAGCTTGGCACCTACTGTAGCTTGGCACCAAACCCTAAACTGAAAAAATATCCCAGCAACCCCTGCTATTTATACCCAGAGCAATATCCTCCAGTATCAACATAAAGGTCATCCAATTACAGCCCCACACAACGTTAAGCCTGACAGACATTTTCCTGAGTAGGACTGGGAACAGCCTGGTGAGACCTGAATCAGAGGAGTCACTGTTGAGACAGGCTATTTCATTCAACCTTGTCATCGTCTGTATTCAGATGGATCAAGGCCTCCTCATCCACCACTTCAAACTGTGTCTTCCTGGCTTGCAGTGCTATAATGGTGAATGACAATGGCAAAGCGGATGTCTCTGTTATTCATGAGCACCCTGGTGAATTTACATAGAAATTATCCCTGATATGTAAACAAATAAAGTCAAGCCCTAAGGATGGGGTTTCTGTCTGTTTGCTGTTATCTGCATCTGAGCATCTGTGTGTGTGTGTGTGTGTGTGTGTGTGTGCGTGTGTGTGTGTGTGCGTGTGTGCGTGTGTGCGTGTGTGCGTGTGTGCGTGCGTGCGTGCGTGCGTGCGTGCGTGCGAGCAGTAGAATTAGAGAGAGAGAGAGAGAGAAATGCTACATCTCTACACTCAAGAGTTAGTGTGTGTTATATTGGACTGTTGGATTTGTCTGTGTTGATGTCAATCATCACATGTCTTCTGAATTGTCCCCCACGATGAAATCGGGAAGGTGACTATGGATCTGCCTCTGTCCGTTCGTACGTACGTTAGTCACACGCTATATCTCAGACAGCACTAGCCCGATTTAGACGAAACTTGGGTGAATGAGGAGTCTTGCCATAGAGGTCCATCATTTACAAAAGTACTCTGATTGGCCCAAGGCGGGAGCTAAACTAGCTTTTTGAAATGTGTTAGTCTTACACGCGACACCTCAATTGGACCAAGAGGGGGCACTGCATAATTCATGGAGGATTATTATGTTTACTGTTGCCTTGTTTCTCTGTTGTTTTCAATATCTCAATCTCATTCTAGTTCGCATTAAGCTTTCTTCCAGCACTTACCAGCAAGTGGTTAACCAAATCATAAACCTCAGCTCATTAACTCAGCAAAGAGCTTTCTGCACATTGTGATACTTAGATGTATACATCCCCAAACTGAAAAACACGTTATTTCAGCAGAGTTTCGATTTGTCACAGTTTGTTAATAAATCCATGATCTGGTTGATGGTAAATCAGCCCCTAATCCCCCAAGCCCTGCCAGATGTTACATCTCAGTCCCTATCTTCATCATCATGTCTCTGAATATAAACTGATTAGTCATACAGCATGGTGGTATCACTGACATAGCATTCCCAGCAGACAGAATCGATAAGGGCCCTTGTCGACTTGATACAACTCATTTCTATCCACCGCGCCATGGCAGAGTGCCGTCATTCTGTCTTTCTCAGCAAAAACCAAACTCTACTCTGTGATGCTGCAGGATAATCTACGTCCGCCTGGCTGACTTCATCTTTTACAAACTGTTGTTCTGTTGAGCTCTAACAAGACTCCTGGCACAATTCAAAAGTACTGCACAACAGTTTGAGAGCTCGAGAGGCAGAAGTCTAGGACGGGATCATGTTCCACAAGGGGCAACAATGGAATTGAAAATTCAGATTGATTAATGTCATGAGGCCATCATTTAGTCCCAACCTGATTTTGACAATATTTGTCGAAAGGGTCTTGGCTTGGCGAGTCCACTCTGACGGTTAAATTTGCCCAGGCCAGATGAAATGTTCTGGCATGTAGACAAGAACCTCAGTCCCTCAGTAACACACCATTCCCTCTGACTGAGACCCTCCCCTGTCACTTTCCTAGCCCCTCAGAAGAGGGCGCTGTTGTTGTCTCAAAGGGGAATTTATAAATCCAGAGGCAGCTCATCTCCTCAGCCACCTCTTCCTGATTGGTGGGAGACAAGCCCTCAGGAACAAAGAGATTTTCCTGTCAAAGAGGAGGGACTTTTATAACACCTGGCTGTCAAATATCTAGCTGAAAAGAGAAAGCTCTTAAATGCTTTGGATCTGATTCCTCTTGTAATCTTTTACATGCATATTGCCTTGCCAGGCATTATGTAGTGGGCAGTAATATTAGATTTGTGTATATTACAGTATGTTATATATACATCCCATGCGACTCATAATAAGACTATCTGACTCCATAAAGATCATTAAAATATACAAGCGAGCATTGGGCAAATGAGTTGATGTAGACTAGAAACAATTGGTCTGAGAATTGTCTATATCAAAGACAGATGTTTCATTAACATTGTACAATGAATGGATCCACATACAAAGCATAAACCTGAAGTTACACGCATTAACAAGCATTACGAAGCATACTTCTAGGCATATAGGTCCTAAGGTTAATTTAGAGGACAAAGCATGAACAAAGAGACGCCCATTAGGCCACATGCCTAGAAGCCTAGGAAGTGAGAATTGATCAGACAACCCTTCCTCCATGGACTGGATATAGGAAAGAGAGAGAAGAAAGGCATTTCATTCCATTTATAACATCTGAAGGTGTAACCTTCTCAACCCAGAACAGACCGGCATCAACCAATCGAGCAATACCAAGTTTACAGAGTAACCTGACCACCAAGGCCCAATCTCTACAGGGTGTCACAGCATCTAAGAGCTTGTGTGTGTGTGTGTGTGTGTAAGACAAAAGAAACCCTCTTTACATAGTAGAGTAATTCAGATTTCACTCTGTCCAGATACAAGTGACCACATAGATTATCCATCCATATAGACAGCATCAGAGTTATCCTCAGTGAACACGTTTTAGATAATAATACTATACCATCCATGTCTGGAATCCATCATATTCAGTAGTCATTCATCTGGATACTGTAACAGAGAGATACATTTTGGTCCCTCGGAGGGGGGGTGGGTGGGCTGACCAGTCCCTGGGCATTGTCCTTTGTGCCTTCCTTGTGTTCCTGGACCATTTGCCATGCAGCTCCATGTGAGAGAGAGCACATCAATTAGGGCCGAGCCGACGTGATACAATATCCCATGAATACTCGAAATCCTTGAACACATTTGGATGCTACTGGGTTTGTTTTTTTTCGGACATAGCCAGCGAGCCCCGATAAACCATTAGGATAATCCACACGGCTTGGAAAGCGATAGACCTGTTGTGTCATCATGGAATCCATGCCAGTCTTTGAGGGAGGAAAGGGGGGAGAGATGCAGCTGTCTTGGCTGGGCTACAGAGCCATGCCGAGTTGTGCCAAGCCAAGCTGTCTGTTCGCTAAACAACAACAGACCCTGAATAACTAGAAAGTGTCCGTCACAACGAATCAACAGTGGGAGAGAAATCAAACAGTGCCTTTCATACATCAGTTCCCACTTGGCACAAGTTGGTTGAATCGAGGTTGTTTCCATGTCATTTCAATGTAATTACGTTGAACCAACGTGGAATAGACGTTGAATTGATGTCTGTGCCCAGTGGGTTATGTCAGTTCTACCTGTTTGTGGAGACAAGAAAGGGCCAGACGGCCCCCGCTGGGAGTGTGACTGAGAGGTGTGGTGTTGTGGCCCGGGGCATGTGATTGGCTCCCGGCTCTGGGTCTCCGGGTGCCAATCACATCTGTGTGTTTATGTCGCCCCCCTCCTCTCTTCTCCCTCCGAATTAGAGGCCTTCTACCTTCTGAATTTTAATGTTCTGTCCTGCGCTTGACCCACCCAATTAGGCCCAAAATCTCTGTCTCTGAAACATTGACATACTTCTCCCGGCTCGGGCACCACACCCCGACAAAACAGAAACCGGAGAGAGCGGTGCTGTTTGCTAAAAGCAAGCATTCTGTTGAATTATTGAAAGAACATTGAGACGGAGATGGGGTATAGAGAGATAGAGGTCAGAATAACATTGGGGAAACTGAATTTTTGAACATTTCTGTTTTGCTTTAAAAAAAAACAATACGTAATGCATCAGTGAACGTTTTATCTCTTAGATTTTTGGGGTTCTAAATTCTTGAGTTGAACCGAAATTTTTAAACATGCCAATATTAGGTTACACTTTGATCAAAGTGTATCTTTAGCGATATAATGCTAAAAGACAGCAGAGAGAAGTAGCAGCAGTAGGCCGAGGCTACAAGCACTATCATGCATACAGAGTACAGGGTGACGGTGTGTGTGTGTGTGTGTGTGTGTGTGTGTGTGTGTGTGTGTGTGTGTGTGTGTGTGTGCGCGCGCGCGTGTGCGCGCGTGCGTGAGTGACAAGCCTCTCTGATGGCCGTGTTATAATGAGATCCCTGAATGCAGACAACCTCTAAAACGACAGCTGTGAATCAATCCAGTCATGTCCCTCCTCACCACTTTCTGAGCTATCTGTCACTCAACTGGAGGGAGGATGACAGGTCATAGGGCCACTGATTTAGGGCAGGAGCTCAAGATGGCTGCCACTCACACAGGACGCTTTCAAAACAGGATAGTCAGGCTGCCAATCCAGCCCACCCTGTCACATCATACCAGAGGAATTAGCCTTTAACAAAATATATATATTATAATCTGAAAGCACAACGTCCCTGTACTGCTGCTGTGTTGGTTTTAAGGGCTGGAGAGCTTGCAGGACTGTTATTGACTAAGGGGCGGCCTGAGGGCATGACGCTGTGTTGGTTTTAAGGGCTGGAGAGCTTGCAGGACTGTTATTGACTAAGGGGCGACCTGAGGGCATGACGCTGTGTTGGTTTTAAGGGCTGGAGAGCTTGCAGGACTGTTATTGACTAAGGAGCGGCCTGAGGGCATGACGCTGTGTTGGTTTTAAGGGCTGGAGAGCTTACAGGACTGTTATTGACTAAGGAGCGGCCTGAGGGCATGATGCTGTGTTGGTTTTAAGGGCTGGAGAGCTTGCAGGACTGTTATTGACTAAGGGGCGGCCTGAGGGCATGATGCTGTGTTGGTTTTAAGGGCTGGAGAGCTTACAGGACTGTTATTGACTAAGGAGCGGCCTGAGGGCATGATGCTGTGTTGGTTTTAAGGGCTGGAGAGCTTGCAGGACTGTTATTGACTAAGGGGCGGCCTGAGGGCATGACGCTGTGTTGGTTTTAAGGGCTGGAGAGCTTGCAGGACTGTTATTGACTAAGGGGCGGCCTGAGGGCATGACGCTGTGTTGGTTTTAAGGGCTGGAGAGCTTGCAGGACTGTTATTGACTAAGGGGCGGCCTGAGGGCATGACGCTGTGTTGGTTTTAAGGGCTGGAGAGCTTGCAGGACTGTTATTGACTAAGGGGCGGCCTGAGGGCATGACGCTGTGTTGGTTTTAAGGGCTGGAGAGCTTGCAGGACTGTTATTGACTAAGGGGCGGCCTGAGGGCATGATGCTGTGTTGGTTTTAAGGGCTGGAGAGCTTGCAGGACTGTTATTGACTAAGGGGCGGCCTGAGGGCATGACGCTGTGTTATGGCCGTGGTTTCTCATGCGGAAGTGTGTCTGAGTTTTATCGACCGGCCGACCAGGGCTTAGCAGCCTCCTGGACAAACACCAGCAGTAGGAGGCTGTTTAAAACGAGCAGGTGTTTTACGACAGGACCAGCTTGTATGGGGAACAAGAAGTGCACACTTACACATCGAAAACACGAGCCCTGAAACAGTCTTTACTGACACTACGACGTTAGACAGTAGAGCCAGGGTGCGGAAGGTAGGGTTACGGCGAGGGTTGGAGTTGAACCAGTGTGTGGACATAAAGCTAGGTTTAGGATTAGGGTCAAAAAGGTTCCCGTTCAGAGGTTCCTCTCCTGTCCCTCTGACTGGGACCTCTGAGTCCTGAAGCAGAGCAGAGGACCTGGATCAAATATGACTGCAAGGTGCCAATAACACCACAACGGTCCTGTGTGTGAGAGAGCGCTGGACGGATAGCACAACCGAGCGTGCATACTCTCTCTCACACACAGACGCACACTTCTACTCCTGGGCAAACGGTCATGGCTGCTTCCCAGTCGATGGAAGCTTACTGTACTGTAGCATTATAGGTTCCTTGCTGTGTTTCAACATGCCGTAGAAACCTGTCAGTGTGCATCACGTCTCAGTGTAGTCAAGGTAAACAGGTGGAGTCTGTCTGGAGACGGGTAAGTACATTAGAATCACCCCATGTAGGAAACGTTGTGATGAACAAGAGTTTATCGATGAGGGATTGTGGAGGAGGGCAATTAAGGTTTTCTGTTGTGTTTGAAGTCCACATGGGATTCCCGAAACGAACTATGCTTTTCCTGTCCCGTGTAAATGCAGTTGTGCTGGGTTATTGCTGTACTGCCGAGCCTCTGTATACAACACTAGTCATTAGCTAGATAATCAAGCTTGCTCCCATTATCTCTGTTCATTTTAGTGAGACGTACACATCCACAACATTCCCCAAATGAGCCAACAGGCAATAGGGGCCTGTTTGCCTCCCACATAGTCTAATGCTCTTTTAATGTCTCCAAATCAAAACAAATAAACCAACATGAATTACATTTTAAATACCGCAATAAATGTATTCACTTTCAGAAACAAGTGAATTAATGTTCTCCGGAAATACGGCAACTGTATGTTTGACTGTGTGTACTCTCTTAATCCTGTTCCAAAAAGCATCCTGTCATGTGTGATCTCTATTTGGAAACTGGTTGTACTCTGCATTCACTCCATAGGAGTATAGCTTAGCTTGAACACATGGCCTGCTCGGCATACCAAATGAATAACAGATCCCAATCACACACTATGTTATTCTAGCAACACTAAGGTCATAGGGAGACATAAACAAGGAGAAAAGCGAGGCCGAGCAGATTGGTACAGACAGAGTGGTGAGTGTCGGAGCTGTAGCAAACTGTGAGGGAAGCAGATGTCTTCCCTGACAGGTGTTGTCAGTGGGAATTGTACGACACGGGCGCTACTCATCTGACTGAACAGACTGTGTCATCTCAGCTCCACTCTCAGCCATACATCTCCTTTCCATCTCTCTCCCCAGTGGATATTGTTCCATCTCTTTTACTCACTCCCTCTTTCCATCTCGCTCTCCCCCCCTTCCTGCGCTTCCTCTCATTCTCGTGAGCGGCCGCGCAGGTGTTTGAAACCTCTCAAGTTATTTACAGATGCAGCCCATGCTGTTACACTTCGTAATGATCTCCGTTTTGTTACAGGCCAACTTCCAGCGCCTCAACCCCAGCTAACAACATTTCATCTGAGAAGAGAGGACAAGAAACGTCGGAGAGCAAAGAGAGGAGCGAGAGAGAGAGAGAGAGAGAGAGTGGAGAAGTGGAGGTGTGCATGAAACTCTGATGGTTAAGACTGCTCTGCCTCAGAATACAAATTACAGCTGTCAAAAAAACACAAAACCCCTGACATTCTTTTAGTTTCAACTGATTTGAATGTTTTTTTCTTTCTTAAACACTCTGGGGCTGCATCAGATTTGACATTACTTATGTGTTGGCAAGCTGTAAAAATGCCATTTCCAGTTCAAGTGGTCAAATTGAAGCTTAGACCCATTCAAGAGCATTAGACTGCAGTTTTAATTGGTTTTGCCTCGGTGAGATTGCATTGCGCTGACTTCTCTGCTGTGGCTGCTGTTGACGGCTGGCTAGAGCAGAATCAGCCGTGGAGGCTGAGGAGCGGTGCGGAGGTGTGAGGGGGAGTCAGACAGTCAGTGATTGGCTTGATTTCCCCAGTGTGTCTATCATCATTTGTTGAGCCAGTCCGGACTCTATCAGGCAGAGTGGAGCTCAGGTTCAGCAACTGATTCTGCTCTCACTTGTCTAAGCGATCTATTTGCAGAAAGCAGCAGTGGCTCAGGGACAGCCGCATTGGTCATCACAGGCTTTTTGGAGAGAGTGAATGGAAACAAGGGAATAGGGAAAGGCAATCAACACAGGGAAGAGGAGGTCTGTTCTGTGATCAATGTGTCATCTTCCAATCTCCTGTGTTTGTTATTTCAGAGTATGTTGCACTGTAGATGTCTCATAATGTTGGGCTGAAAGCTGATACCTCTCGAATGTCCCACGTATCGTCTGGCAGTTGTATGTAGCGTCAGACTGTCTCACGTATCGTCTGGCAGCTTTATGTATCGTCAGACTGTCTCACGTATCGTCTGGCAGTTTTATGTATCGTCAGACTGTCTCACGTATCTTCTGGCAGTTTAATGTGTCGCCAGACTGTCTCACGTATCGTCTGGCAGTTTTATGTATCGTCAGACTGTCTCACGTATCTTCTGGCAGTTTAATGTGTCGCCAGACTGTCTCACGTATCGTCTGGCAGTTTAATGTGTCGTCAGACTGTCTCACGTATCGTCTGGCAGTTTTATGTGTCGTCAGACTGTCTCACGTATCGTCTGGCAGTTTTATGTATCGTCAGACTGTCTCACGTATCTTCTGGCAGTTGAATGTGTCGCCAGACTGTCTCACGTATCGTCTGGCAGTTTTATGTATCGTCAGACTGTCTCACGTATCTTCTGGCAGTTTAATGTGTCGTCAGACTGACTCACGTATCGTCTGGCAGTTTTATGTGTCGTCAGACTGTCTCACGTATCGTCTGGCAGCTTTATGTGTCGTCAGACTGTCTCACGTATCGTCTGGCAGCTTTATGTGTCGTCAGACTGTCTCACGTATCGTCTGGCAGTTTAATGTGTCGTCAGATTGTCTCACATATCGTCTGGCAGTTTAATGTGTCGTCAGACTGTCTCACGTATCGTCTGGCAGTTTAATGTGTCGTCAGATTGTCTCACATATCGTCTGGCAGTTTAATGTGTCGTCAGACTGTCTCACGTATCGTCTGGCAGCTTTATGTGTCGTCAGACTGTCTCACGTATCGTCTGGCAGTTTAATGTGTCGTCAGACTGTCTCACGTATCTTCTGGCAGTTTAATGTGTCGTCAGACTGTCTCACCTTTGTCTGGCAGTTTAATGTGTCGTCAGACTGTCTCACCTTTGTCTGGCAGTTTAATGTGTCGTCAGACTGTCTCACGTATTGTCTGGCAGTTTAATGTGTCGTCAGACTGTCTCACGTATCGTCTGGCAGCTTTATGTATCGTCAGACTGTCTCACGTATCGTCTGGTAGCTTTATGTGTCGTCAGATTGTCTCACGTACTGTCTGGCAATTTAATGTGTCGTCAGACTGTCTCACCTTTGTCTGGCAGTTTAATGTGTCGTCAGACTGTCTCACCTTTGTCTGGCAGTATAATGTGTCGTCAGACTGTCTCACGTATCGTCTGGCAGTTTTATGTATCGTCAGACTGTCTCACGTATCGTCTGGTAGCTTTATGTGTCGTCAGATTGTCTCACGTACTGTCTGGCAATTTAATGTGTCGTCAGACTGTCTCACCTTTGTCTGGCAGTTTAATGTGTCGTCAGACTGTCTCACGTATTGTCTGGCAGTTTAATGTGTCGTCAGACTGTCTCATTTATTGTCTGGCAGCTTTATGTGTCGTCAGACTGTCTCACGTATTGTCTGGCAGTTTAATGTGTCGTCAGACTGTCTCACCTTTGTCTGGCAGTTTAATGTGTCGTCAGACTGTCTCACCTTTGTCTGGCAGTTTAATGTGTCGTCAGACTGTCTCACGTATTGTCTGGCAGTTTAATGTGTCGTCAGACTGTCTCACGTATCGTCTGGCAGCTTTATGTATCGTCAGACTGTCTCACGTATCGTCTGGTAGCTTTATGTGTCGTCAGATTGTCTCACGTACTGTCTGGCAATTTAATGTGTCGTCAGACTGTCTCACCTTTGTCTGGCAGTTTAATGTGTCGTCAGACTGTCTCACCTTTGTCTGGCAGTATAATGTGTCGTCAGACTGTCTCACGTATCGTCTGGCAGTTTTATGTATCGTCAGACTGTCTCACGTATCGTCTGGTAGCTTTATGTGTCGTCAGATTGTCTCACGTACTGTCTGGCAATTTAATGTGTCGTCAGACTGTCTCACCTTTGTCTGGCAGTTTAATGTGTCGTCAGACTGTCTCACGTATTGTCTGGCAGTTTAATGTGTCGTCAGACTGTCTCATTTATTGTCTGGCAGCTTTATGTGTCGTCAGACTGTCTCACGTATTGTCTGGCAGTTTAATGTGTCGTCAGACTGTCTCACGTATCGTCTGGCAGCTTTATGTGTCGTCAGACTGTCTCACGTATTGTCTGGCAGTTTAATGTGTCGTCAGACTGTCTCACGTATCGTCTGGCAGCTTTATGTGTCGTCAGACTGTCTCACGTACTGTCTGGCAGTTTAATGTGTTGTCAGACTGTCTCACGTATTGTCTGGCAGTTTAATGTATCGTCAGACTGTCTCACGTACTGTCTGGCAGTTTAATGTGTTGTCAGACTGTCTCACGTATCGTCTGGCAGTTTTATGTATCGTCAGACTGTCTCACGTATCGTCTGGCAGTTTTATGTGTCGTCAGACTGTTTTCAATACTACTTTATTCTTTTGTTCTCTGCATCGTCTGGTTGTTCGGTTTTGTCTGGCTATTCTCTGTATCGTCTGGTTGTTCTGTTTTGTCTGGCTCTTCTCTGTATCGTCTGGTTGTTCTGTTTTGTCTGGCTCTTCTCTGTATCGTCTGGTTGTTCTGTTTTGTCTGGCTCTTCTCTGTATCGTCTGGCTTTGGCTGGTATTTGCATTGTCTCATTGTTCCATGTTTTGTCTGACTGTTCCATATATCGTCTGGAAGTTCCATATATCATCTGTCTGCTCTGTGCATTATCCGGATGACGTCTGTGTCATCTATCTGTTCCTCTGTGTGGTAGTTGGATCTCTCCCAGGCCTCCTCGGGCAGAGTTGGCACGTCTTGGTGTTTATGAGACAGCGGGCATGTGTTTGGTCCCACCTGGCAGAGTGGGTGGAGAGGAGGGGTGCAACAGAGAGAGGGTGGAGGGACAGGAGGGATGGAGAGTGTGAATGAGAGGTCTGTTGTGACACTGTGGGGTGCGGGTGGGCATATTGCAAAGCAGCGGGTGCTCAGCCAATCTGGGACGCTGCCTGCTCTCCCGAGGCGGCAACCTCAAAAGAGGGAAGGGTTCTGATTGGCTG